>NC_081569.1:45089100-45172123 GCF_022355385.1 Mustela nigripes | reverse complement strand
GAGCCCGATGTGGGACTCGATCCCAGGACCCTGAGATCATGACCTGAGCCGAAGGCAGCGGCTTAACCCACTGAGCCACCCAGGCGCCCCTAAGGACTCATTTTTAATTATTTTTTATTTGATAATGGTATTATAATTATTGGGTTTTTGTTTTAATTTTTTTAAGTCTCTCACTGTTATGAGAATGCAAAGACAAACTCCACAGACTGGGAGAAAATACTTGCAAGATACATAACCGATAAATGAATGTTATCCAAAATACACAAACAACACTTAAAATGCAACAGTAAAAAAAAGAAACAACCTGATTTTTAAAAGTGCAAAAGACCTGAACAGAACAGACCCTTCACCAAAGAAGATACATGGATGGAAAGTAAGCACATGAAAATATGTTCAACATCTTATGTCATTAGGGAATTGCAAATTAAAACAACAGTGAGGGGGCGCCTGGGTGGTTCAGTGGGTTACAGCCTCTGCCTTCGGCTCAGGTCATGATCTCAGGGTCCTGGGATCGAGCCCCACTTTGGGCTCTCTGCTGGGCAGGGAGCCTGCTTCGTCCTCTCTCTGCCTGCATCTCTGCCTGCTTGTGATCTCTCTCTCTCTGTCAAATAAATAAATAAAATCTTTTTTAAAAATAAATAAAAATAAAGCAACAGTAAGAAGCCTCTACCCACCTATTAAAAGAGCCAAAATCGAGAACACTGACAACACCAGTGCCGCTGGGGAGCAGCAGGAACTCTCATTTATTGCTGCTGGGAACGCAAAATGGTACAGTCACTTCAAAAGACAACTTTTTCACAAAAGTCTAGTTTCTCACAAAACTAAAAAGCTCTCGCCATATGACCCAGCAGTCTCTTTCCTTGGTATTTATTCAAATGAATTGAATACCTATATCCACACAAAACCGTCACAATAGTGTTTATAGCAGCCTTATTCATAATTGTCAAAACTTGGAAGGAACCAATATGTCCTTCAGCAAATGGTGGTACCTCCAGACAGTGGAATATTTATTATTCAGCACTAAAAAGAAATGAGCCATTAAGCCATTAAGCCATAAACAAACATGACAAAAACTTCAGTGGGAATTACTAAGCAAAAGAAACCAATCTGGAAAGGCTACATACATTCAGGGAAAAGCAAAACTATGGACACAATAAAAAGATTAATAGTCACTGGGAGTCGGTGGGGGGTGGGGATAAAAGGGCAGAACACAGAGAATTTTTAGAGCAGTGAAAATACGCTGAATGATACGACAAGGGTGGCTATCCGAATGCCCCTCAAGCCCCAGTACCTAGCACCTATGAGTGGCCTAGAATTTCTGTCACTAACCTTTGCTTTTGCCAGACCAGAGACCAAACCACTCTGCCTTTCAAAAGCCTCTGTTGATGTGGTCCACTGTTTCAAAGCAAAAATAAATAAATAAATAATGATAGATTATGCCAAGGAAGTTATTTATTGATTCTCTCTAATGTGTGTGTGGAAACATGCAAATGAAGGTCTCTGGAGTGAGAAAAAGAAATTCATTAGCCATCTATGCCTTGAAAAACAGCTCCTGAAGAACTTCTAACTCTTTGTGCTAGTGTTCTCTGATTATATATTCACTGAAAAACCTTCCGATTTTTCATGGGATTCTAAGACTTTACAAATAAAAACAAAAGACTTAACAGTTGCCTTAAGTGACGCAGTACCCTTGGCAGTTACATTTTACTGTTCCATTTTAATATATCGCTCTTTTGCTTCCGTAATCTCCTGAAAGCCTATGTTCAGAACAAGGTTACCAAAATCTGATCACCCATCAGCAAACTAATAAACTTAAGCTTCAGAACTGGGGAAGGGAGGGCGCCTGGTGGCTCAGTTTGTTGGGCAACTGCCTTCGGCTCAGGTGGTGATCCCGGAGTCCTGGGGTCAAGTCCCACATTGGGCTCCCAGCTCCATGGGGAGTTTGCTCCTCCCTCTGACCATTTCCCCTCTCGTGCTGTCTCTCTCTAATAAATAAATAAAATCTTAAAAGAAATAAAGTAAGAAAACAAAATAACTGAGGAAAGTAAGTCCATGGAGCTAAGCTGGAACTACCAGGAGAACTGCGACCCTCTGGCTGAGTCCTCACTACTTTAGGGGTAACTAGACAAGTCCCGTGTCCTGTACACATTCTTGGCCACATACCTCCCAGGAGGGAAAGAGTTAGAAACTGTGACCAAGTAATCAGGATGCAGCCTTACTTACCTAGATCCCATTATGTTCAAGCATAATAAGGTTTTGAGACAGCGAGGTTAACCAAGTTGGGGAAAGGAGTTCTGAAGCAAAAAGGACAATCTGCAGCTCCCCAGGCCCTGATGCTGGCAGAGAAAGTCTCAGGGACTAACTCTCTCCTTTGGCCACCTTGGACATCAGGAGGAGTCGGGGAAAGAACAACAAACAACTGGAACCTTCACTCTCCCACAGAACAAGCTGTGAAAAGTCAGACAGATCGGGATGTTCAGTTCAAAGCATCCTCCCTCCTTGCCTCACCCCCAGGAGGACCTCACCCCATCCCACCAACTAAAGGAAAAAGAGGCAGAGGTCTTTTTCTGTTCTCACTTGTAATCTGTGTGGTACAACAGGATTCTTTGAACCACAATTACCCAGGCCTGCTTCTCCCTGACATTTCCTGGCTCCCTACGTGGTTAGAAAGTTACTTCTTGCCCCCTCAAAGACCGGAACCGGGCTGGGGCTGCTACGGGGCACCGGGTGGCCAGAGGTGAGGCAGGGAGGGCCCATGGGGCCTCACGGGGAAGTCTGAGTGCAGATCCCTCAGCCAGACACCTCACACTGTCGGGAGAAGCAGTGAACCTTCCCTCAGAGAAGGGCGGGGGGCGGTTGGGGGAAAGAAAGTGAGCCTCGTGCTGAGACCCAGAGGGAAAGTCTTAACTTGTCCATTGGCTGGGGTCAGCTAAGAAAAATATATGGTATACTTAGCAGGAGCCCTCCTCAGCAGGACGTATAGTTAAAGAAGAGTTTGGAGAAGATTCTGTCACCTGGTTCAGAGGACGTGAGTGAGGGGGCTCAAGAGTGTGGGCAAAGAGGTGCACGCGTCAGCAAGGGTGAGGCAGGTGCACCAACAAGCCCAGGTGAGTGAGGAGGCTGGAGTGTGAAGGGCCTGGAGAGGTATCTCTTCAGAGAAGTGGGCAGAGGGCCAGAAGGAAAGAGAGAAGAGCCCGAGAAGGGAGAAGGAGGGAGGAAGAGAAGGAAGGGGAGACAGGGCCCGGGCTCCCCAAGGTTGGGGATATTGGGGAGAGAGGTCCCAGCGCTGTGGAGGGACGCCGAGGAGGGCGCGCCCCCTAGCGGCGGCAACGCGCCAGAGCCCTGCCGCTCAGGCCTTAAAGCCCCGCCCCAGCCTCGTGCGCAGACTGGCGCCGGCTTCCTTTTTGTCCCGCGGCCTTTTCGTTCCGGCTGCGGTGCGCGGGCGGAAAGTTTACGCGGACGGACTATGCCGGCGATGGGCGCGGGGTGAGTCGGGGAGCCCGAGGGCCTCGGGCTGTACTTCGTTGCTTGTGGAGCTGCAGGAGAAGGGGTCAGGGGTCGGGAACGACGCGGAGCAGGCCCCCGGCCTTCCCGCCGCCCCGCGCGGTCTGTGCGGCGCCAGTTCCGGGCCCTGCTCCCGGTCTCGCCTCACCCGGTAGCTCGGGGTCGCGGGCCCCGCGTGAACACCGCGATTCGGGCCACTTGCTCAGGCCCTTTTCGTTCCCCCTGCCCATAAGACTTCCAGATCTCAGTCGGGGGTTTGGACTGATTTTGAGGTAAAAAAAAAAAAAAAAAAAAAATCACTCCCCGACTGCGATTCAAATGCTGTATTCCCAGGCTGGCGGTTCCGAGATGAAGTTGTATCCGAGAACCCGGGAGGCGCTCCTCAGGGCAAGGGAAGTCAGGCTGGCAGAAACCTGAGGGTAGGTAAGGACGCTAACATGAATGCCCGGACTCCTAGAAACCCGAAAAATTCGAGTGGAATCACGCTCGGAGAGCGAAACAGCTGAGAATCCATTCTTTTGCAGTCAGTTGCCAGCTGCAGGGAAGTTGTAAACGTGTTTAGGTGATTTGGCATTAAGGCCGTCAGGTGGCTGGGGTCTGTTCTCAGGCATAGACTGTTGAGAAAGATGGCTTGTAGTTGTCTTAGCGTTACATGTAAGCTACTTTAAATAGTACTTCTGGGAAAGGGGGAGAATTAACCCAAGTGAGAAATACTTCTCGTTCTCAAAAAGTTGCTGGACTGTGGTGGGCATGGATTTTTTTTTTTTTTTTTTAATCCGGCCTAGAGTGCTGGGGTGAATCATCCTTCAAGAACATGCAAGTCCCTCCTTTAATTCTGTGCTTACAACTTAAGTAATGGTTTCCCTTGATTTTCCACTGTTAAGAATGTGGATGGACGCCAATACATCAGGGAGAAAAAGCCAGCTCTAGAGGTGTTTGCAGAGAAGGCAAGACTGCTGGCTATGGGCACCCTTTCCCGTGTTACAGCGCATTTCAGGGGCCAGAAATGCTTTTTTATACCTGATCTAAATCTGTTTATATGCTTTCCCAGTCTCCTTGAAGAGTTGAGGAAGTACTTCCCATGATATCCCCAACTTTTTTTTTTTTTTTTTTTTAAATAAGAGCGAGGGAGAGAGAGCCAGTAAGTACAGTGGTAAGGGGCAGAGCAAGAGGGAGAGAACTCAGGAAGCACTCATCAGGGCAAGGGAACTCAGGCTGCCAGAAACCTAAGGGTTGGTAAGGACCCTAACAGGAATGGGTGGGCCCCTAGAAACTTGAATGGAATCCCACTCAGTGAAACTGCTGGGAATGGTAAAGTGGCTTCACGCACAGCATAGAGCCTCCTGCAGGGCTCAATCTCACAACCCTGAGATCAAGACCTGAGGCAAAATCAATAGTCCCCTGCCCAACCAATTGAGCCACACAGGTACGCCCCCCTATCTTGTTCCTCCCCCCTGAACATTTGTTTATTTGAGAGCATGCACATGTGCGCAGGCATGTACATGGGGGACAATGGGCAGAGGGAGAGGAAGAGAGAGTCTTAAACAGACTCTCTGTTGAATGTGGAGCCCAATGTGGGGCTTGATCTCATGACCCCATATCATAAACTGAGCCAAAACCAAGAGTCTGAGGCTTAACCAACTGCACCACCCAGGTGTCCCTTTCCAGCTTTCAATGATGAATAGGGGTCTACATGGAAATGGGACTACCATGTGAGCTGGATAAGCTCTATATGTGGGCAGAGACACAGGAATCACTAGTATTTGCTTGAATGAGGAGGAGAGAAGGAAATGTGTTTCTGGTTTCCCGAATTAACATTCATCCTGTGTTTTGCCAAAGAATGTTCTGTGTGGTGCCTAGGGGTAGTTTATTACTCATTATCAAATATTTGTCAAGCACATACCCTGTGCCAGTTACTGTGATAGGTTCTGAGGAGATGTTGGTGGGCACCATCTGATCCAGTCCCTGCCCTCAGTGACCTTATGGGCTAATATAGTATAATTGTACCAATATTATACAGGGCTTCACTTCTTGAACAACACTAGTAAGACCCAGAAAGAAAATAAACTGAGAAGATGAAGTAGTACCAAGTTGATACACTTAAGCCCATACATTTTACACTAAAGGAAACCCACAGGCTCTGAGACCTGTTGAGCACAGTTTTTTTTTGTTTGTTTGTTTGTTTGTTTTAAAGATTTTATTTATTTATTTGACAGAGAGAGATCGCAAGTAGGCAGAGAGGCAGGCAGAGAGAGAGAGGAGGAAGCAGGCTCCCTGCGGAGCAGAGAGCCCGATGCAGGACTCGATCCCAGGACCCTGAGATCATGACCTGAGCCGAAGGCAGCGGCTTAACCCACTGAGCCACCCAGGCGCCCTTTGGGCACAGTTTTAACAAGCTTGATTACCTGGCTTTCTAGCCCATAGTAGCCTAGAAGAAGCAAATTAGGGAATTACTGAGTTAGATAGAATGTAAGCTGATGGACTAAAAATTAATCATAAAAAGGCACCAAAACAGAGCACAACAGCCTGGACCCCTTGAATACAAGGCATTGTTTCTGTGTATATTCTGTGTAATCCCTGTTTTATGGGACCTTCATGGTAATTGTGTAGAAAAGGGTTAAATGGGAAACAGGGTTAGCAAGTTCAAACTGGATTTTTTGCTCTAGAACTTTTCAGTGTCTTTATTAATGCCTGAACTCATTTTTCTTGGAGCATCTCTCCAGAACAGTGTTCTGCAGCACACAGTGCTGGTGTGGGGGTGAAAAAAACAAAAACAAAAACAAAACACCAAACCTGAGAACAGCAGGGTGCTAGGCAGTATTGGTGTTTAGAGTGGTGGTGCCAAGTCATCATAGAGTAGGTTGTGTTTTGCACAGTGTTTAATGAGGCAGAAAACAGGGATACATATTTTAATTTTGTCTACCAAAATGGCTAAACATTTTGGAATTTTAAAGAGTCTGGGGAAGTAATTTATATCCCTCATTTGATCTTTATTGACGTTAGATACATGAGGCACTACTGTATTTGAAATGTGTCTCAGACCGCTATGTGGTAAAAAGGCTTTTCATACTTCCCTTGAGTCCCTGACCCCTGTTTATAACCTTGCTTACATGAACCATTATGTTCTGAGTTCCTGACAGCCTATTTACAAGTGGAATTTTATAATACGTTTGTAGTTGGATACTTCACTGTAACAAGCAGTTTGGCCAGTGTAAAGTGTTTTTGAAGTAAGTTCCAAAAAAGAGGGGCCTCTGGGTGGCTTAGTTGTTAAGTGTCTGCCTTCAGCTCAGGTCATGATCCCAGGGTACTGGGATCGAGCCCCACATCAGGCTCCCTGCTTGTCTGGAAGCCTGCTTCTTCCTCTCCCACTCCCCCTGCTTGTGTTCCCTCTCTAACTATGTCTGTCAAATAAATAAATTAAATCTTTAAATTTAAAAAAAAGTTCAAAAAAAAATTAGTGAGCATTTAATTTCTGAACAATTTTGTCCATCCAGGGTCTTCCCTAATTGTATATATGCAGTGACTTTTATGAAGGTGCAATTAGAATATACGTACAATCCTATGACCTGCTTTCTGGCATTTTATATAAATATTTCTCATATTTAAATACATGTCTTTTATTTATAGCTATATAAGAGTTCATTATGTCAATATACTATAGTTGCTTATCAGCAGAGTAGCAGCAAGTTGTATCCCCATGCGCAGGTCTGTATATTTGAACTTTCTTGTTTATTTTCGAGAACAGAACTCTTTTCTTCATGCTAATACTCCATCCGTAATTTTAAAGGAGTCTGTTTTCTCCATTTCTTCTGCATATTGACTTTTTTTTTTTTTTAAGATTTTATTTATTTACTTCTTTATTTATTTATTTAGAGAGAGCCTGAGCTGGGGGAGGGGCAGAGGAAGAAGGAAAAACAGAAAGGAAGATCTCAAGCACTGCCAAGCATGGAGCCTGATGCCGGGCTCAATTCCAGGATCTTGAGATCATGACCTAAGCCAAAACCAAGAGTCAGATGCTTAACAACTACAACTGAGCCACCCAGGCAGCCCTCTGCATACTGACTTTTATACACGATTTCCAGAGATAATGTCAGCTGGTCTACATACTCTTTCATTTTGTTCTTTTCCCTCACAATGAAGCATTGTTTCCCAATTTACATACAGTATTACTGAGCTAGTAGTAGTTTACTGCTTTTGTCATGCTTAATGATTTCCAGCTTTATCAAATTTGGATTATGACTCTACTAGCCCTTTAATTTTTACATTTTACATTCATTTTATTAATAAAAATGGCATCAAGCAACAAGATAAATATTCAATTACTGCTGTATTGATTAAGAAAGTGATGGTGCCCCCAAAAAAGGGTTGCTTGTCAAAAAGCACCACCGTGTGACAATTAGAAATGTTCCTTCATAAATTAAGTGTTGGGGAAGCAATGTAGGAATATTTGTTATATTCAGTTGTATAAACTTTGAAATTATGAAAGTCAAGGGCTACCTGAATTTAATATATTTTTTAATAGAAATATGTGGTCCTTGGGGCACCGGGGTGGTTCAGTCGGTTAAGTGGCTGCCTTAGCCTCCAGTCCAGGCTCCAGGGTCCTGGGATCGAGCCCACATGGAGTTCTCTGCTCAGCAGGGGAGTCCGCTTCTTCCTCTTCCTTTGCTTGTGCTCTCTGCCCGCTTGTGCTTTCTCTCTCTCTCTCTCAAATAAATAAAGAAAATCTTGGAAAAAAAAAAAAAAGCATGTGGTCCTTGAGTTATGGCCATTTAGTGGGTGATTCTAGGAGTTCACACAGTGAATTAAGTTGCTTTCCTCCCTCTGAAGTCTCTGCAGTTTTGCCTTTACCTCAACTTAAATGAGGTATGCTTTCACTCATTTCTGCAAAGTTTGGTTAAAATTAGGGTGGGGGGAAAAAACCTTTTTTCTCTCTGTAACATGTAAGACCTAATCATACTTATTTTCTACAGCATTTCTCTGTTCATAGCTGTTTGTTTGCACTCTGACCGGGAACACTGGGATCATTTTCATCATGCCAACAGTGGTGGTAATGGACGTATCCCTTTCCATGACCCGACCTGTGTCGATCGAGGGGTCTGAAGAATATCAACGTAAGCACCTAGCAGCCCATGGTTTGACGATGCTGTTCGAGCACATGGCCACAAATTACAAGCTTGAGTTTACAGCTCTGGTGGTTTTTTCCTCACTTTGGGAGCTGATGGTTCCCTTCACAAGAGATTACAACACACTTCAGGTATAAAAAATAATGAGTTATTATATGTACAGGGCCCAGATTTTTAGGAAGGAAAATAGTGTTATCATATTGCACCAAATATTTATAACTTGGACTTTTTTTTTTTTTCTTTTTTTAAGATTTATCCATTTATTGGAGGAGGGGGAGGAGCAGAGGGAGAGAGAACCTCAAAGCAGATTCCATGCTGAGCACTGAGCACAGTGATCTCAGGACCCTGAGATTAAGACCTGAGTGAAAACCAAGAGTCAGGTGCTGAACTGACTGTGCCGTCCCAGTGCCCAATATAACTTGGACTTACTTAATGTTAAGTGTATGGATATGATATCTGAATATGGCTATAAAACAAAGATTCACTGGGGCACCTGGGTGGCTCAGTGGGTTAAGCCTCTGCCTTCGGCTCAGGTCATGGTCTCAGGATCCTGGGATGGAGCCCCGCATCGGGCTCTCTACTCAGCGGGGAGCTTGCTTCCCTGCCCTCTCTCTCTGCCTGCCTCTCTGCCTGCTTGTGATCTCTGTCTGTCAAATGAATAAATAAAATCTCTTAAAAAAAAAAAAACACTTATGACCATCAATCTATGGGCATAATATCTGCATATAGCTGTGAAACAAAGATTCATAACCAGTAATAA
Organism: Mustela nigripes; assembly: GCF_022355385.1. NCBI lineage: Eukaryota > Metazoa > Chordata > Mammalia > Carnivora > Mustelidae > Mustela > Mustela nigripes. The sequence continues at coordinate 45,162,736 of NC_081569.1, read as the reverse complement.
AGGCCTTATGCCTTTGGTAGAGCTAGGAGTTTGAGCTCTGAGTTGTTGCCTTATTTTCTACCCTGAGTTTTCTGGAATTTTCTGTGGAAAGGAGAGCATAACAGGATGTAGTTCCCCATTCTCTAAGATTCAGGGTACTTTAAATTCAACACCTTATTATTTTCTACTTTCCTATAAAACTTGAGATGAAAAATAGCCCTTCCTTATAAAAACCTTTATTCTAGAGTAATTCAAAATATTTCCTCTCTAATAAATACCCTTTGATTTACAGATGCCAAGAAATTATAATTTTTAAACCTCAGTTGATAGTTCATAAGGTGTTGTCTGGGATACGCCAGAGAATTTGCTTTCTGACAACATCTCTAAGTTATTATTTCCAGCAGTACCTCATAATGGCCAATAAGTGTGGAATTAAAACAGTTTAATACTTGTTGGGCAGGTTAGAGATCCAGGATCAGTGTAGTTTGATTTTTTTTTTAAATAAAAAGTAATAAGATTTTGTTAAATCATTTATTTTCTCAGTTGTTTCTTTTTAATGGTACTCAAAAGCTCTTTAAAAATTGCACTGGATTTCTTGTAAATGAATAGTAAACTAAGGATTTTGGATGTTCAGCAGTTTTGAAATTTAGAGAGTTGCTATCTGAGTTGTTCTGAGTAGTCGAGAAAGCCAGGTGCCCTGGAGTTCTACTGATGGGGCTTAAATCTAGACTCTGGCACATCGAGGCATGCAGCCTGGGAAAGTTACCCCATCATTCTGTACCTTTGTTTCCTCATTTTAAAAATAGGTCAGTAGGGGCACCTGGGTGGCTCAGTTGCTTAAGCAACTGCCTTCGGCTTAGGTCATGATCCCATTGTCCTGGGATCGAGCCCTGCATCTGGCTCCCTACTTGTGGGGAGCCTGCTTCTCTCTCTCACTCTACTGCTCTGCCTACTTGTGCTCTCTCATTCTCTCTGTCAAATAAATAAAATCTTTTTAAAAAAATTAGTTAATAATTTATACTTTACAGAGTGTTGAGATAACTAAATGCATATGAAGTGCCTAGGTTGGTGTTTATAATATAGTCAGTCAATGATTTTTGTCTTATTTTTTTTTTTGGCGGGTTTAAAAGTTCTTCATTTTAGTTACTTTCTTCAGGGATCCCTTACAAAGCTATGGTGGACTTTTGACTCTCACTTGAGAATAGAATAAAGGGAAGCTCTTTTAATTGTCCTTTGTGGTTGAGGAAGCCTGTTTTACCGTTTTCTTTGAGAAAATATGCTTTGGGGCTCTCAGAAACACAATGTACCCTGTGTAACTATTCATGCTTTGAACAGTTTATGTTGTTCTCTAATAACAAAACAGTACATGGGGCGCCTGGGTGGCTCAGTGGATTAAGCCGCTGCCTTCGGCTCAGGTCATGATCTCAGGGTCCTGGGATCGAGTCCCGCATCGGGCTCTCTGCTCAGCAGGGAGCCTGCTTCCCTCTCTCTCTCTGGCTGCCTCTCTGTCTACTTGTGATTTCTCTCTGTCAAATAAATAAATCTTTAAAAAAAAAAAAAAAACAGTACAAAATAATGAGCAATTTTATCTTTTATTCGATCAGGAAGCACTAAGTAATATGGATGATTATGATAAAACCTGCTTGGAATCTGCGTTAGTTGGTGTTTGCAATATCGTTCAGCAAGAATGGGGTGGTGCAATTCCTTGCCAGGTAATGATCAATTCCTTTTTTCCTAAGTTAAACCGTTAAACCATTCCTTTTTTCCTAAGTTAAAAACCATTAACCGCTGAGGTGATTTGATTTTCTTTAGGCTCTGACACAGCATGCATTGTAATTTCTATAAACTGCATTATACAACATTATTGGTATCTTTTTAAAAGAAGGCACTAAGTCAACACTAATATGCTCAGAAAACAGCACAGTTATGCCTTAAGGAGAGCATTCTCCTAGCAGATTGGCTTATTGCAAACTAGTACTGTTTGTATAAAACATGAAGGGCTCACAGTTGAGTTTCAGAGCACTCACTGTAAGGGGTAATTGTAATTTTGAGTGATAGAATTATAAACATCAGTACAAGATAGTCTTCATTATCTCGGTGTAATATTTATTTAGCAAATGTTTGACCATCTCAACTGAGTTGTCTAAAAGATGAGTATGAATGCCATATGATCTGTTGCCCTTCAGATCCACAGTAGATCCACATTAGCATCAGATGAGAACAGAGTATTAGGATAAAAAGAATTAGAAGTTTGCTATAAACAGGTATAAACATACCTTGGAGATATTGTGTGTTTGGTTCAGACTATCAGAATAAAGCTGACGTTGCATAAAGTTGAGTCAGTTGAAGTTTCTGGTTTCCCAGTACGTATAAAATTGTTTACACTGTACTGTAGTCTATTAAGTGTATGATAGCATTATGTCTAGAAGACATAATGTCTATACCTTAACTAAAAAATACTTTATTGCTAAAATGCTAGCCATCATCTGAACTTTCAGCAAGTCCTAATCACTGGTCACAGAGCACTGTAACAAAGGTAATAATGAAAAAGTTTGAAATATTGCAAAAATTACCGCCACGTGACACACAAACACAAACCGAGCAAATACTGTTAGTAAAACGGCACCGATAAACTTGCTCAGGGCAGGGCTGCCGTAGACCTTCAGTTTGTAAAAACTGCAATATCTGTGAATATATTGCAACAAAGCACAAAAGTAAATATGCTTGTGCTTTGAGAAGTGGTAGTATATTTTAAAGGAGAAAACAAATCACTAAAAGGAAAATTAGAGTAATCTACAACAGGAGTCAGCAAGCTTTTTGATATTTGTGACAACTTCTCAATTCCACTGTCATAGCATGAAAGCAGCCACAGTTAATAAATACATAAATGACTTTATTTACAAAAACAGGCAGTGGGCCATAGTGTATGATTTTTTTGTTATATGGTCAAACACCAGTTCCTCAGTAGTGTCAGTGGCATTACTGGTATTTATTTTTTAACTAAAAATAAGATTGTGGTTGCCTGGGGGTGAAGGAACAGTAGGGAATTGACTCAAATGAAGCATAAGGGAAAATGGGAAGTGCCAGGACTGGTCTTTATCTTAATTGTAGAAGTGGTTGCTCACCAAATATAGTTGTTGGAAATCCCAGAACCATATACTAAGAAGGATGAATTTTATTGCATGTAAATTATATCTCAGTAAACCCACCTTTTAAGTTTGTTTTTTTCTTACTACAAAACCACCTGTTTTACAGAGTATGAGCTCATGGGGTAATGAAGACCCTGAGCTGTTACTAAAAGGTGAAATCATTTTAATAAATGCCATAAATGCCTTTTGATCACTTTCTTTACAGAAATAAAAATGTTTGGCATTCCATAAACATTGTTTGGTAAATCTGCATACAGAATACCATAAGAATATATTGTCTATTGAATAAATGAAATTTTGTTGTCAGTATCTTCTGAACTGGAAGCTAGTAGATAGCAGTTTCCTTTGCTGTTGCTTCAGTCATTTTAGAGAAGAAATTCAGAAAATTTGTAACAAGGAAGGTCTTGTGCAACACACAGCCTTCTGCCTGTTAATATTTTTTCTTCCTTTACAAAAGGAAGAATCTGAATTTGAGATGTCCTATACCCTGAGGGCCCGGGGCCAGGCCTGGATCCACTTAGGTTTGCTTGATGAGTTTTAGAGTGAACCACGTCCAAAATACCATACTAGAGATAGAAGTTATTAGTGATTATTTTTATAATCAGTTACTGTCAAATAGAGTTGTTTTAATTTGGAAATTTGTTAACCAGGGTTTCAGACAGCTGGACTGTGTCTCATTATCTGTGTAGTCTGTCTCATTTTGACATTGCATGAAAAATTTCATCACACAGTATCTGAAAAAAGTTGGGGCAGAAGTAAATCATTATATAGCAGTTGTTCGTATAAGAGGAAACTGCCTTATCTAGTCAATTGACTGTCTTCCCAGAAAATGACATCTCTCTAGGTGACTGCCATTGAGCATTCTTTGACTTTAGAAATGAGTGTCAGTCTTGGTACTTCGCATGGTACGGTCACCTAATACTGCTTTAATGGCCCATTATTATCGAGTTACAAGGCTAGGGTAGGAAGAGCAAAAATAATCCTCGCCTGGAATGCTTGGAAAATCTGCCACCACATAGGATCACTGAGGCAGTGAGGAAGAAATTTAGTTTGTAACTATTTTCCATTGTTGGTATATTTTGAAGGCTTTTTCAGATTACAAATTGGTTAAGGGTGTGTGCTTTGGTGAGTGCTGTGAAGTGTGTAAACCTGGCAATTCACAGACATGTACTCCTGGGGATAAAAATATATGTTTATAAAAAATAAAAAATTTTAAAAAAAAGGTATGTTATAGTCAAAATGACAAAAAAAAAAAAAAAAGAATGTACTTTAAAGGCTTATAATGTCTGGTTAAATGGCTTTTATAAATACATTTTTTTAGAGCAGGAGAACGGCAGAAGGAGAAATAGCAGGCTCCATGTCCAGCATGGAGCCAGACATGGGGCTCGTTTTGACAACCCTGAGATCATGACCTGAGCTGAAATCAAGAGTCAGACACTTAACTGACTGAGCCACCCAGGCACCCCTATAAATACTTTTTTTTTTTTAGGATTTTATTTATTCATTTGACAGAGAGCACAAGTAGGAAGGGCACAGGCATAGGGAGAAGCAGGCTCCCCCCTGACCAGAGAGCCTGATGTAGGGCTCGCTCCCAGGACCCTGGGATCGTGACCTGAGCTGAAGGCAGAGGCTTAACTGACTGAGCCACTCAGGCGCCCCTATAAATACATTTTTAAAACAGTTGTCATCTTAATTGACCATGGATAAAGTTTGTCATCTTTGAAAATAGTGTCGATGTCAGACTTCTGTGCTGATGCTTCCTAGGGTCACATGTAAAATAGAACCACATGTCATTCTTGACGTCCAGTGCTAGGCTCTAGTTTTAATACAATTTAGTATGAGTTGGTTATGATTTTAAGTGTTTATAAATAGATACTATTTTTTAGGTTTAATTAGATAAAATACAGGAAAGTGCATAGATGTTAAACACGTAGTTTACTGAGTTTTGACAGATGCACACACCTATGTGTAACCACCACTCCAGTTAAGATCTAGCACGTTTCCATTATCCACCAGTTTCTTCACTTTCCCCTTTCTAGTCTATATCCCCCCAACACCCCACAGCTTCTATTTGATTTATCTTAGCTTTGTTGTACCTGTTCTAGAACTTCATGTAGAGAATCACACAGTGTGTCCTCTTTCACTTGACAGAATGTTTTTGAGATTTATTCACCTTGTTGCTTATCTCCCTGCAGAGGTGGGTTTTTCAGTGTAAATACCATTAGGGAGAAATGAGACTGCTTTAAATAAATATGTTATTTCATGTACAAACCTTCTCTCATTCCTTGCAAACAGGTTGTTCTGGTGACAGATGGCTGTCTTGGCATTGGTAGAGGGTCACTGCGACATTCCCTAGCTACTCATAGTCAACGAGGCGAGAGCAACAGGTTTCCGCTACCTTTTCCTTTCCCATCTAAGTTATACATCATGTGCATGGCAAATCTGGAGGAGGTAATACTGTGTTCTTTTTAGTTTGATTGGATACATTTTAGGACTTTATTTTTAATATATTCCATTAGTTTTATATTGTATATACTATAACATTGAACTCCATTGCTTTCAGCTGAGGCTAATCACTAAATTTGGAAGGCTCTAGGTCTCAAATGCTTTTTGAAGATTCAGAGTGTTGTCCATCTCTGGAAACATAGCCGGCAGGAGTTGTTATCTATCCTGCTTCCCACAAAGACTCTTCAGATGCATAAGAGTTAAAATGTTCTTTTTGGTATTAGACATTTACCGTGTTTAGAAATTCTTATGTCCATTCCACCAGAAACACGGACAGAAATGTACTTGAACTTTTTTGGTAAAATAACATTACTGTGAAGTATGCTTTATTAAACTCTACTTCCTGGTTTTCCCATTTATTTGGGAAAGTTATTTAACATTTGTTCACCTCAGTTTTTCTATCTGTGAAATGTAGATAATGATAGTTCTCACAGAAAAGATGTTAGAAACACTTTGGAGAAAAGATACTGTGTAAATACCAACTGTGGTCACTTCTGAGAATCTTTGTAAAACTACTTCTGAGTAAAATAGCTCTACTGGTATCATTTTATATAGCATTCCTCTTGGTAACCTTGAATCAAAATTGTTACAGTTATTTTCGCCTCAGGTTGTTTAAAAAAAAATAATCTCTCTTATTTATTGCCTGTGTTATTGTGATGGGTGTGACCTTGGTGTGCTGATAATAATTTGGCATTGTGTGCCACTTTAAAAGTGTCATCTGTTTTGCTTTGTAGCTTCAGAGTACTGATTCCTTGGATTGCCTTGAACGTCTCATAGATTTAAACAATGGCGAAGGACAGATTTTTACTATTGATGGCCCCCTGTGCTTGAAAAATGTACAGTCTATGTTTGGGTAAGTATATGCTTACAGCTTTTTTGCCTCTTACAATCTATTATTATAATTTGATATTCAGCTGTAATGTCTGTTTCACTCTTTCTAATTATTGTCATTTCATTTTCCCCAAGTTGCACAATTTTTAGACAAAATGATTGGTAGTAGTGATTTTTAAAAGTTCATTCCCTTTTAAATTAAGTGGGACTAAATCAATAATGCCTATAGATACTGACTTCCTTATAATGACTCGGCAGTTTCAAAAGATTAACTTGCTTTTGGGCTTTTCAAAATTGAAATTTCCGGGGCGCCTGGGTGGCTCAGTGGATTAAGCCGCTGCCTTCGGCTCAGGTCATGATCTCGGTGTCCTGGGATCGAGCCCCGCATCGGGCTCTTTGCTCAGCGGGAGCCTGCTTCTCTCTCTCTCTCTCTGCCTGACTCTCCGCCTACTTGTGATTTCTCTCTCTATCAAATAAATAATAAATAAAAATCTTTAAAAAAAAAAAAAAATTGAAATTTCCTCACCAAAAATGTCAGATTTTGTTCTACTTCACAAATGGTCAGATCATAGTTTTAAGAATTGATTTGAAGGGAAACGTAAACTTAACATCTTGAAAAAATTACTTGAAATAAATGATATGTATCGTAGAAATACTCTTCTTATAACAATTAATCGTCATGTTCTAGAAAACTGATAGATCTGGCGTATACACCTTTCCATGCTGTTCTCAAGTGTGGCCACCTCACTGCTGATGTGCAGGTCTTCCCCAGACCAGAGCCCTTTGTTGTAGATGAGGAAATCGATCCCATCCCTAAAGTCATCAACACAGGTGATGTGTTTTTTTTAACTTTATTCTTAGTTCTTTTGTTATCTTTATTTCCTTATAACTTCTCGCATCTTCTCTATCCAGGAGGGTTAAAAAGAAATGTAGATTCTGACACTAGGGTGCTGTTGTCATCACCAGTGTATACATTTTGAATGGAAGGAGGTGTTGCCAAAATGGTGGCAGGCTGGTGGTATTTCATTGTGATCTCCAATCCTAGTAACTATAGCCACAAATTACTAGAGTTGGAAATCATGACCAGATTCACTAGCCATGAAATCCCTGAAGTAATTCTTAATAGAGATACTAAGATTGATTAGCATCATAATTAAGATAATCTTTGAAGAGCTAGCTTCTAGATTTGGCTGTGTGATTCTTCTTGTGTGATCCTGGACATGTCATTTCCTCTCATACTGACTGGCTAGGTGAGTAGAATCTCTAGATGAGTCATGGTCTCTCTAAGGTCTCCACTCTGATACACCGTACCCCTAGAGCCCTGCTGCTCGTATTTTCACTAAAAGGAGACATGCTACTGCTTTTCCCTGGTTTGTGCTGGAGGTGTGCTTGGCTGAGATTGGCAGAGTGAGTCAGAAGTCATGAGGAAGAGTGGAGAGGAGAGTTGTCTCCAGTTGGTGGAGGGACTCCTTGAGTGGTGGGTACACATTCAGCCATCACGGTTTCATCGTTGTACCTTCAGTGCCTAGCATAGCATCTGATGCTCAGTAGGTGTTCACCAGGTAAATGTCCGGTCAACCAGTTATAATAGAATTAAGTGCACAGTAAATATTCATTTCACTTATGGGTGTGCAAATTTGAAGGAGTCTGAGAGTAAAGGGCATGCAGAGGCTTTTTATTTTTTGTGCCTTTAGCCTCTAGCTGTCTGGAAGTCAACATTCATCTCTTTCATGGACTACTGCAGTGTGTTAAGCTGTGCCAAATGTTTTGTTGCCTTCAGACCAGCTATATTCTACTTCCTTCCCATCCTTTTTTGATGGGTAACTTTGAATAGATCTCTTTTTGTCCATATAAACTTTTAGTCCAAGATCTTTGTCATAGCTTACACCACTTTGAAATGCAGACCTTTTGCTACTCGAAGGAAAAATACGTAACTGCTTATGCTGACTCATTTGTTATTCAGCTAAAGAAGGTAATGGCAGCAAACCTCCAGAGAAGCAAATTTCCTGACATAGAAATACAGTGTACTCACCATGACCCTGATTTTTTAAAAAATTGCTTTGAGAGGGGCTCAATCAGTTAAGCATCTACCTTTTGCTTCGGTCATGATCCCAGAGTCCTAGGATCAAGCGCCATGACAGGTTACCTGCTTAGCGGGGAGCCTGCTTCTCTCTCCCCTGCAGCCTGCCACTCACTCTTCTTTTGCTCGCTCGCTCGCTCTCTCTATCAAATGAATAAATCTTTTTTTAAAAAAATCATTTTGAGAATATGAGTATGTCTGTGCCTGAAAGAAAGACTGAAAAGCAATTCAATAAAATATTAATAGATGTTTCTTTTGATGGTGAATAATGAGTGACCTTATTTTTCTTCTTTACAATTTTTAGTGTTTTCTAAGTTTTTCTACTATTTGTGTAATCAGAAAATAAACTTTTAAAAAGTATTTTGGGATAAAACTTGTTTTTTACCTATTAGGTTTCCAGCAAGTACTCTGGGTCTTTAATAGCTTCTGTAAAGCAAAGAAATCATTGTTATATTTAGACTGCTACCTTGGGCTTCTAGTGAATGTATTTCTTTCTCTCGGAAATGTTTTTAATAGTAGCTTTACAGTCCAAGGACATTTGCTCCTCCTGCAAGGATGGAGTGGTGGAAGTGCTTGACTATGACGCCCCCTGCCGACCCTAACATCCTTGACTAAACAGAGGGATTGGATGTTTAAGCTTTTGCCTTGCCTAGCCTCATAAAAATAAAGTCTAACTGGTTTGTCTTACAACTTAAATCATTAAATGTATCTTGAGCTGTTTAAAATGCAAATTGTGAGTCATCCAGAGAAACGTCTAATAACCTTCCTAGTCACATCTGAATTCCTCACCTAAACGCTGTATTTGTGAAACCTAGTACATAGAAAATAATGTATTTCCCTATCCATTAATTCAGTGTTGATTCATTCTTTTCAGATTTGGAAATAGTGGGATTTATTGATATAGCTGATATTTCAAGTCCCCCGGTTCTATCCAGACATCTGGTCCTACCAATAGCACTTAACAAAGGTGAGTTCTCTTCCTATTCTGATCATACAGATGAAGCATTTTATGATCTAAAGCTATTCTTAAATGTATATAGTTGATAGTAGGATAGCCCATTTTGCAGAATTAGGGGAAAGGAATAGTTACTGGATTTGAATTTTTGAAATGGAATGTTTCCTAATAATACTGCAAGACCATTTCTGTGATTTTAATTTCAGCACCAGAAAAGAAACCCTTTAGCTGTCAACCCCTAGCTTTCCATCTCCCTCAGCCCCAGGTAACCGCTAAATGTTTTTCTGTTTTTATAGGTTTACCTATTTGGGATGTTTCATTTAAAAGGAATTCATATAATATGTGAAAACTGAATTTTATATGGACATAGGAAAATGAGAAAAGGAGTTTCTCTTTCTTGTTACAATATTTCTTTGTAACTGAATACCCTCCTTCCAAGGCTAGAAACAACCAGCTAATCTTATTCTGATCTTTTCACAGAAGGTGATGAGGTGGGTACTGGCATAACTGATGACAACGAAGATGAAAATTCAGCCAATCAAATTGCGGGCAAAATACCCAACTTCTGTGTCCTGCTCCATGGCAGCCTGAAAGTAGAAGGAATGGTGGCAATAGTTCAGTTAGGGTAAGGAACTTTGTTTACCTTTGGTTGAATGAGGGAGAATCAATTTACAGAGTGAAATATTTCCCAGATTTTTCCTTATCACCTTTTTCTTCCCCCTGCCATACTTTCCCCACCTACCATCACCTCCTAAACTTGTACTTATCCCCTAGAATAAGTACAGAGTGAGCCTTTTAATTAAATTGCTTTTATATTATATCCTTTTGTAGTATATCTTTTTATATTACATTCTTTTATATCATATCCTATAGTTTTCCTCTTTTCTATCTGGGAAATCTGGATTCAGTTATAACAGTTCTGCTACTTGCTCAGGGATCTTCAGCAATATTCACAGGCTCCTCAGCTATAAGATGAGGAGGTAGAACTAAGTGAAAAAGGATATCAAGAATATGGATTGAAAATTTTACCATGTGCCAGGCGCTCCTCCAGTCACTTTATGTATATTAATTTTATGTAACCTCTCACAACACTATACAGAGGATGTCATTGTTTTCCCTATTGTATAGATGAGAAACTGAGGCTTAGGGAGATCAGGGAACTTGCTCAAGGTCACACAGCTTATAAACGAAAGAGCCAGGGTCCTTATCCTTGCATTCTGACTCCAGACCCCATATTCATAACCACTGTGCTGTAACCCTTCCCTGTGGGGAACACCTCTCTAGCTTTTACATTTGCTACAGTCTTGAAATTTGCAAAACCATCTGCTTCCCTTTCTGTAATACCTATTGTTAGGAAAGAAGAGGTGACTGATCATCTTCTGGCCATCACCTGGGGTTGACTGGTATAGAAGTTGAAGAGGTTAGGAGTACTCAGGTGAAGCTCCATTTCTACTTGAGTTAAAATTACCTGGTTCAAAAAGAAGAATGCAATTCTTATTAGGTATTATTTTGCTGTATTTCTTGATACCCAAGCTGCTTATACTGACTAGCTCTGAATATGAGAGTTCCTTAGGGCCTTTTGAGAAGCAGGAACAGAGCTGGGTGATGGCTTGTGCCCTTTGTTAGAAATCCTGCTCTGTGTTGGTGCTGCTGTGAATGACTCAGGGAGGCAGCTGAAACATGGGTTGCATCCCTTTGTCCTCCCCACCTCTGTAGCTATTTGTTGCCCTTGTGATTTTTTTCTTTCCTAAGATTGCTTTTGATTTCTATATCTACCTAATTGAATAATAATACATTTCCCAAAGGAATGGCAATATCAGAGGACAGCAGGATGCATTTTCAGTTTTAGGATTTGGCTTTAGTAAAAAAGCCTAATTTCAAAGCTGAAGACCCATGTCTTTTCAAGAGAAAAACACTGGCTAGACTTATATAATTTCATAATCCCAGGCTTGACATTCTTCTGATCTTCCATCTTCTCTCCATCTAGTCCTGAATGGCATGGAATGCTCTACTCCCAAGCTGACAGCAAGAAGAAATCAAACCTCATGATGTCTCTCTTTGAGCCTGGCCCAGAACCTCTCCCATGGCTAGGGAAAATGGCACAGTTGGGTCCTATTTCAGGTATAACCCAGATCAGATTTTACTTATCTTGACTTTGTTTTCTCTCTGCTATTCTGAATGGCTCTGACTGCAGTCAGAGAGCTGTGTGATCTCCCTGCCGCATGTGCTGTGGTCTCTAATGCGGATATGTGCATGGAAAACCCCAGCAGAGTGTGATGTTTGAACTTTCAACTTTACGTCAAGGGAAACTGACATTTAGGTTGCTTTAAGTAAACATAAGTGCTCTGACTGCTTAGAGTGAAAAGCTACTGTCCATAAACATTTTTTTCTTCAGTACACTGTTTTCAACTCAGTAACCCCAGTCATTTGTGGATAATTTAATCCCCTTCCTTCTTGAAAATGTTTTCCCTTAGATTTCCTAATACTGCATTCTTCTGATACTTGTTTCTTTAGCAGCTTTGCCTTATCTTGTTGTCTTGTCTTCCTCTTGCCTCATGATTTTCAGGATGTTTTCCTTTGCCTTCTTCTCTTGGATTATTATTCTCTCTTGATTATTCCATCAGCCATTATAGCTTCAGACTCCCCTAGATGTATAACTCTGGTCCTACTTGATCTCTCCCTGAAACTTACGTATCATATTTCCAATTCCTAGTTAGACCTCTCCACCTGGATATTCTGCCATATACCAAGCAGCTCAGCATGTTTGTTAGAGAAAGCATCGTCTCTTAACCCTTCCCTCCTAAGCTGTTCCTTTTTATGATTTTCCCGCTCCTGATTGAGGCCTACGTATTCCTAAGTACTCAGGCTCCAACTGTAGAGTCATTCTGGACTCATTTGGGCCCATTTCAATTTCAGAACATCTACTGAACAAACTTATAGGGGGTAAAAGACTTGTACGAGATCAGGGTTGGCCTGGATGATCGACTGTGTAGAGGACGCAGGAAAAACTTCACAGAGGAGGGACACCCAAACTGAGGTTTGAAGAAAAAGATTTGCTGAGCTAATGAAGGAAGAAGAGGCATTCTGGACAAGGGGATCACCTATAGAAAAGCAAAGCTAGAACACAAAGCATGAGGGTGGGGCGGGGAGGGCCCAGTGGTGGGTTAGAAGTTGGCAGTGGCTGGAATAGGGCATACCTCCTCTGAAATGTGAAGAGCTGAGACTATTCTGCAGATACTGGGAAGCCACTGAAGGGGAGGCATATGAGAAGTGGAGATACCAGTTAGGAGACTTTTTTTTCTGGGTACTGGTGCTCCCCGGAGATACGTAGTATGGCTGAAATTCAAGTGAGAGCTAATAAATTTGCATTTAGAAAGATAATTCTAGGGATGTCTGGGTGGCTCAGTCAGTTAAGCATCTGACTTTGTTTTGGTTTCAGCTCAGGTCATGACCTCAGGCCCCACATTAGGGTCTGTGCTCAGTGGGGACTCTGCTTGAGATTTTCTTTCCCTCTCCCCCTGCCCTGCTCAGGCACGTGTGCTCTCTCTCTCTTTCTTTCTCTCAAATAAGTAAATAAATAAAATCTTCAAAAAAGAAAGATAGAAAGATAATTCTGTAGAGTGTGGATTTGGAAAGGTAAGAGCATCCAGCAGTTACAAGTCTGCTGTGACAGTCCTGGAGATGTAAGGATGAGAGCCAGAACAGGGGCAGTGGCTGGGAACAGGGAGGATAGGGATCCATGCAAAAGATACTCAGGAGGCAGAATCAGCTTTGCTCATTTTGCCTGTGAGATTTAGGTAGAGGAGGCTAGAGACAATTCGTGCAAGAGTTCCTGAAAGAGGATAGAGTTGAATATATAATTTTTAGTTATAAGCATAGTTAAAATCGTGAGAATTAGGACAATTGCTTAGGGCAGTGGTTCACACATTTGAGTTTTTGTGTACAAAACTAAACAAAAAACAAACAACCCAGAACTTGTTTAAAAATTGTTTCCTGGGCCCCATTTATGGAGATTCTAATTCATTCGGTCTGGATTCCAGCCCAAAAAACTTGCAGTTTTAGTGTTATCCAAGTGATTACAATCCAGGTAATCCATAACCACACTTTAAGAAGCCCTTGTCTCAGGAAAATACGTAATTAAGGCAAAAAGAGAGCCAAGAACCAAACCCCTAGAAAAGATTAACTATGGGGTCAGTGGAAATAAAGGAAAATGAGAAGGAATAAGTAGAAGGAAAAGTGGAAGAAAGTGATATCACAGAAGCCAAGAAAATAAAGAGACGAAAGAAGAAAGTAGTGTCTCATACACGTGTACAATACATAGCCTGCTTACCCTGTCTTAAACAATGTACATTTATGTTAGTTAGGCTTGAAGGATGCCTTTGCCACTGAAGCCTAGAAAAGATTTTGATTGAATATTGACCCTAGAAGCTAGGCAGTAAGGCTTTTCAGTAAAGGGTCAGATAGTAAATATGCTAGACTTTGCAGACCATATGATCTCTGTCATGACTACTGAATTTTGCATAGTATAGCACAATACATATTGTGCTATAATACATATACATATATACATATATACAATACATATCGCATATTATTGCACAATACAATATTGTAGCACAATACATAAATGAATAGGAATGACCTATTCCAATAAAATAATCATATGGACAACAGAATTTGAATTTCACATAATTTTCATGTGTCATGAAATATTTTTATTTTCCCCCATCTATGTAATGTAAAAACCATTTTTTTAAAAAGATTTATTTATTTATTTATTTGACAGAGAGATCACAAGTAGACAGAGAGGCAGGCAGAGAGAGAGAGAGAAGCAGGCTCCCTGCTGAGCAGAGAGCCCGACATGGGACTCGATCCCAGGACCCCGAGATCATGACCTGAACCGAAGGCAGCGGCTTAACCCACTGAGCCACCCAGGCGCCCCGTAAAAACCATTTTTAACTCAAAACCAGGCAGTTGGCCAGCTCTTGAGTTAGGATGCAGGGTCTGGGGTTTTAAAGTTCACACAGGAGAAGAGATACAACTTTGTTTCCAAACCAGACAACTGAAATCTCTGAGTAAAGCTAGGAATGTGGAAGGTCTAGCCCCTCAGTGAAAGGACAACAAGAAAAATTCTACCCATTGTTTTTACCTACTTTTCCAGATGTTTAAAAAAAAAATTAACATAATTAGCATACAGTGTTAGTTTCAGGTATACAGTATAATGATTCAACAATTCTGTGCATTACTCAGTGCTCATCATGATAAGTGTACTCTGATCCCCTTCATTTCATCCTTCCCCCACACACCTCCCATCTGGCAACCACCAGTTCTGTTTAAGGTCTGGGTTTTTGTTTGTTTGTTTTTTAATTATTTGACACAGAGAGAGACAATGAGAGAGAGAGCACAAGCAGGGGGAGCTGCAGGCAGGCATGTGGGCAGAGGGGGAGGGAGAAGCAGGCTCCCTGCCAAGCCAGGGTCCTGATGGGGGCTTGATCCCAGGACTCTGGGATCTTGACCTGAGCTGAAGGCAGCTGCTTAACCGACTGAGCCATCCAGGTCCCCTAAGGTCTGGGTTGATTTTTGTTTTTTTGTTTTTGTTTTTGTCTCTTTATTTGTTTTGTTTCTGAAATTACACATATGAGTGAAATCATGTCAGGTCTTTCTCTGATTTATTTCACTTAGCATTATGCCCTCTAGATCCATCCATATTGTTACAAATGGCAAGATTTCCTTCTTTTTTATGGCTGAATAATACTCTGTGTGTGTGTGTGTGTGTGTGTGTGTGTTCCACATATTCTTTATCCATCTATCTATAGACAGATACGTAGAGGTTGCCTTCATATCTTGGCTGTTGTAAATAACGCTACAGTAAACATAGGGGTGCATATATCTTTTTGAATTTGTGTTTTCATTTTCTTTGGGTAAATACTCAGTAGTGGAATTAATGAACCATGTAGTTCTGTTTTTGATTTTTTGATCGTGTTCCACAGCAACTGCACTCATTTGTATTGTCACCAGCATGGCCCAAGGGTTTCATTTTTTCCACATCCTGGTCAACACTTGCTTTTTGTTTTGTTTTGTTTTTTAAGATTTATTTATTTATTTCAGAGAGAGAGTATACATGTGGAGATAGGGGCAGAGGGAGAGAATCTTTCAAGCAGACTCCTCTCAGAGTGGGGGAGCCTGATCCAGGGCTTGATCCCATGACCCATGATGTGACTGACCTGAGCTGAAACCAAGAGTCTGATGCTTAACTAGCTGAGCCACTCAAATGCCCCTATTTTTTGTGTTTTTTTTATTTTAGTCATTCTGACAGGTATAAGGTGGTATCTCATTATGGTTTTGATTTGTATTTCCCTGATGATCACTGATGTTGAGCATCTTTTCATGTGTCTGTTGGCCATTTGTATGTCTTCTTTGGTTATGTCTGTTCAGCTCCTCTGCCTATTTTTTAATTGTATTATCTGTTCTTCTGATATTGAATTGTATAAGTTCTTGGTATATTTTGTTATTGACCCCTTATTGGATATAATCAATTACAGATATCTTCTTCCATTCAGTAGGTTGCCTTTTTGTTGTGTTGATGGTTTTCTTCGCTGTGCAAAAAGCTTTTTATTTTGGTATACTCCCAACAGCTTTATTTTGCTTGCATTTCCCTTGCCTGAGGAGACATACCTAGAAAAATGTTTCCACGGCCAATGTCAAAGAACTTGTTTTTATTTATTTTTAGTTAAAACAAGGCAAGCAAAATGGTGCGGTTGTTTATACCTATCCCTCCTATTTCTCATTCTGTTCTTAGTAACAGCTACTTACAACTTCTAATTTTAAGAGGGTTTCGGGGGGTTGGTATTTACATTTCTAAATAATATAAGTATGTATTTCATGACTTTTTTTCTTTTCATTTCAAATGTCATTTTGACCTTTTAAGGTTGAGTGCTTAGCTCTCTTACCGCCACTGTCCCAACCCACCCACCCAGGAAGAACATTTTTCCCTTCCTCTATCCTTTCAGTGGGATTATAGTGTTCTTTTTGGGTGAAGTAGTATTCTGTCCTTGTTAGATGATGTGAATGTTATTTATGACTAAATGACTAAGCCGTGTGGTACACTGAGTTACATTTTGTTTTGGAGCTCTTTGTTCTCTGCACCAGTTTTTTTTTTTAAAGGTACTTTTTTCTTTTTTGTAGCAGGCAAGATAAATGTGCAGTTGATCCTTGAATAATGTGGGGGTTATGACTTTTAACTACCCCAGACTTCACTAGTAAGAGCCTACTGTTGACCAGAATCCTTACCAATAACATAAACAGTTGATGAACATGTACTTTTTATGTTTGTGTATATATATATATGTATTTATATATACATATATATGTATATATTAGTGTGTGTATATATGTATGTATTATATACTGCATTCTTACAATAAAGAAAGCTAGAGAAAAGAAACTGTTATTTTAAAAACCCTGAGGAGGAGAAAATAGATTTACGGTACTTGTATCTTTAGGAAAAATTCTATGTGTAAGTGGACCTATACGCTTCATACCCATGTTGTTCAAAGGTCAGCTGTCTTCTAACTTCCTTTAAAGGAAGGCTCTTGGAAAGACACTGAGGTTCCTCAGAGACTCTGGGAAAGAGCTGGGCAGGCAGGCTGTGGGGGTGGCGAGCAGCAGCAGATGAAGACAGCCAGCCCTCCCTTTGGGCTGTCTCATGGCCTTCCCCTCTCCTTGCTTTACTTTGCTCTTTTCTGTGTACTTACTGTTAATTCCTAAGTAAAATACATTCTTCAGGTATTTTTGTCCGTTTTCTTTTTTTTCCCCCTTAGAATCCTTTCCCTTCTGCTTGTTTCGTAAGTGGACTATTTGTTCTCTGTGCCTGCTGGGTAGCTGTTAGCCTTCCCTGCCTGTCTCTCCTGAGGCTCCCCTGTTTCGTGACTCCTCCTGAGAAACGGCTACATGGGAAGTAGAGGTTTGAAATCTTGCATCTTTGGAAATGTCTATGTTTCATCCCTTACACTCAGTTGTTGATTCTGTTGGATACTGAGTGCTGATTGGAATGACTTTACCTTAGAGTTTTGATGCATAGCTCCGTTTTTCTTTTCTGGCTTCCTGTGTTGCTCCTGAGAGTCTAGTGCAATGCTGTCAGGGCTTTGACCCAGATCTCTTTTTCCTCTGCACTACTGGAGGTGCTTCTTTGTATCCCTTGTGTTCTGGGTTTTCAGAATCATGTCCTTACTTGTTAGTTTCTTCATTCATTGTGCTGGGCATTCAGTGGGCCCTTCCATCTGGCAAGTCTGTTCTTTAGTCCTGGGAACATGAATCATGTGTTTGATTTCCCCCTCTCTGTATCCTCTCTTCTCCCTTTTCTAGAACATCGGTTGATGATTTTTATATAATTTTCTTATCTTCCACCCATTTTTCCATTGTTTTCTAATTTCTCTAAGGTATCTTCAGCTTTACCTTGCAGCTGGTTGTTTTTTTTTTTTTTTTTATTTCTGCTGCCATATTTCTTATGTCTAAGAGTTTGCTGTTCTTTTTTCATAGATGCAGTATTTTTTGTCTGTCAAACCAGTCACCACATATAGGCTTCAAATAATTAGAGACCATACAAGATAGACTGTGGTTAGATATTGCAATGTTTGATACTGATACTGAGTGCTACAGTAGAAAAGGTTCTAGAGAAAGTGCTGTGTGCCAGAACACTTGGGACAACTTTGTGGAGAAGGAGGGATAAGATCTGGACCTGGAATATAAGTAAGTTTGGATGTATGAGGAATGGTGAGGTTGAGTGGTAGAAAAAGTGTTACCTTTGCAAGCAGGCCCAACTGAGTAACTGTGAAGCCTGTGAAGATCCAACCTCTTTGAGCCTCAGTTCCCTCATCTTTCATGGGACCAATAATATTTCCCCCCCACTAGGGTTGCTGTAAGGAAAGAAGGTATACATTTAACGTGTTTGGAACTTAATAAATATTCTTTATTCTGTAAGTTCCTTGAGTCTAGAAAAAAATCCTCTTCAGCCACACTTCCTAGCAGAGTGCTTGCTACATAGTGGGGACTTAGTATAGCAAGTGAGTAAGGGAATAAATGGATGAGGGAAGGGGAGCACTCCAGTCAGGGGAAATAACCAAAGTAGTGGCAGGCAAGTTAGAAATAAATGTGCTACATGGAAAAAGACTGCTGGGATCCTGGCCTGCCTAAAAGGTCTTATATATATGCAAGTTATTTGTGGAAATATGCCTGGAAAACTCGGCCGATACTTTTTGGAGGGGTTGGGTGGGGGGCACTGACACATAGTGTGGGGCCAGTATAAAACATTTAAATTACCAAATTGGGGTTAGAGAGCTTCTGGCTCAGAGAAACTGGGTTCATTCCAGTTGGAAGTATGAACATTTGGACAAGGGATATAAGCTCCCTGAACTTGGTGGGGAAATGATCCCAGCTCTGTCTACCCCAGAAGGCAGTAGTAATCAGGATAAAATGAGCCAGTAGATATAAGTGGGCTTGTGAGTTTGTGGCAAAGTTTCATTGGCTTGGGAAGCAGGTAGAAAAACAGAAACCTTTATTTATTCACATGGCTAAAAAACCAGCTGAGCTTTAAATGTTTGAAAGCAATAACTAATAAGCCCTGATGACCTAGAGTGTATTTCACCAAAAAGTATTTCTTCTCTTGCCCTTTTCCTTAATGTGGCTACCTATAATTTTCCTCTGGAATTTTCTCAGTGCTTAGACCTATGATGTCCAGTCCAGTAGAC
Source organism: Mustela nigripes (assembly GCF_022355385.1). NCBI lineage: Eukaryota > Metazoa > Chordata > Mammalia > Carnivora > Mustelidae > Mustela > Mustela nigripes. Next base: position 45,143,491 of record NC_081569.1, on the reverse strand, counting down.
ACTAGATACCTGAGGCCATTTAAATTGAAATAAGTAAAATTTAAAATTCAGTTCCTCAGTCACTTTAGCCACAAGTCAGTGTTCAGTAGCTGCATGGGCCGGTGGCTACCATTCGATCATTGTAGAAAGTTCTCTTTGAGAGCACTGGGCCAGACTATAAAGAATTATATTATGTGTGTTTATATATTCTTTAAATATGTACTTTAGAATGTATGTATTAGTTTTATTCTCTCTGATCTCAATTGATAAAGCAAATAAGTGAAGGTTGTCTCTTTAAAAACATTAAGCTGGGTTTGTTTTTGGTTTTGGTTTTTTACCTACTTGGGCCTCAGTTGATTGTTTAGTCTCCTACATCAGTGGCATTGTTTGGGAACAGGTTCCCTAACCTGAGGGAAGTGAATGGATTTTCTTAATTAGGGAAGTAACAGGATGAAGAAGATTGAATGATTCAGAGAGCGGCTAGCCTAATTGGAAATGTAATTGATTATGTTTTGCCAGATGTCATTTCAAGATTGTGTTTTCCTTTTAAGATGCTAAAGAAAATCCTTACGGAGAGGATGACAATAAGAGCCCATTTCCCCTGCAGCCCAAAAACAAACGCAGTTATGCTCAGAATGTGACCGTCTGGATCAAACCCAGTGGCCTGCAGGTAACATTACCATTCAAGTTGCTTTCTGCTGGGGACAAGGGGAGGGATTCTGGCAGGCAATTAAGACATCTGATTTGATTTTCCTTTCCTTTGATATTTAGTAATTCACTTACTTCTAATGTTTGTCATTATTTCCAAAAAGGATTTGAGGTGGCCTACAGTAAAACACGTATGCAGCAAAATCACTTCTTACAAAATTTAGAGCAGTACAAAACCTAGAGGAAGAGGGGAGACAGTTGCACCGGGAACTCAAGGCAAAATGATTATATTTGAGCAATTTGGCTCCGAGCTTTCTGCTATCAGGGTCAGAAGAGCAACATGTAGGGTTATATATAACCTTTCTTGTCTGACAGAAGGAAGCATGTCAGTTCTAGAGAGACATACTTTCCTGGCATTGAATTTCATTGTAAAATTTTTGACATGGTGAGGCATTGACAGAACGGGTTTTATCTTTGACAACAGTTTTTTGAGAAGGATATAAAAACTTCATGGGTTTATTTTTCTGTCCCCACAGTAGAACCCAAGCAATGGCAGTACACCTTAATAACAACACTTTTATGGAAAGCTAAGATTACACTATTCTCGAGGTATGCTGCTTTTATGCAAGCTCAGTGATATTTCTCCCTCCCCTGACTTACTGACTTACTTAGGCCACCTGACAGGGGAAATAGCTTCTTGATGGCACGGTTTCTTCTTTGCATAGAGACTGGACACACCCTGTGGTGGCTGTGGAGGAGGGGTTTTGTTGGAAAATCAAGTTCTCTCCTGCCATCCCTGACCCCAGTACTTCCCTGTCAGAAGGAAAGCTGAATTTTTCTCAAATGACTTTTTAAATTTTGTTCTGTTCTGGATGTATTTTTTTTAATTGTGAAAAACACATAGCATCAAAGTCACCATTTCAGCCATTTTAAATTCAGTGGCATTTAGTACAATCAAAATGTTATGCAACCATCATCACTGTGTAGTTCTAGAACATTTTCCTCACCCCAAGAGGAAACCCTATACCTATTAAGCAAGTCACTCTACATTCCTGACTTCCCCGAGTCCTTGGCCACCACTAATCTGCTTTTGGACTCTGGATTCATCCTACTCTAGATATTTCATATAAATAACAGCATGTAACATGTGACTTTTTGTGTTTGGTTTCCTTCACTTAGCATAATGTTTTCAGCATTTGGCCATGTTGTAACATAGATCAGTACTTCCCTCCTTTGGATTTCATTCAGTTGATGAACATTTGGATTGTTTCCACCTTTTGACTACTGTGAATAATACTGCTAAGAACATTTGTCAATTTTTTTCTTTTGTTGCTATGCTGCTGTTGTCATAATTAAGAAATCACGACCAGTCCAAGGTCATGGAGATTTATGCCCATGTTTTCTTCTAAGAGTTTTGTAGTTTTAGCTCTTGCAGTTAGGTCTCTGAACCATTTTGAGTTGTTTTTTTGTTTGTTTTATATGGTGTGAAGTAAGAATCCAGTTTTGTTCTTTGCATGTGGATAGCCAGCTGTCCTGGCACCATTTGTCCAAGAGCCTGTTCCTTCCCCCATTGAATGGTCTTTGCACCCTGGCCAGAAAGCCGCTGGCCATAGATGTATAGGTTTATTGGGTTTATTTTTGTGAGACAAGTTCATTTCTGTTACTAAGGGATTTATCATCATCAAACATTTTGAAGGAGGGAGATGCTTTACTAATGTAAACTACAGTGACATTGACTCAGAGGGATCCTCATCTTGACATTGCACCTCTATTCCCAATTTCTTTCCTCTAAACATCTAGCACCACCCTTTTGTATTCTTTCCCCTTTTACCACAGAACCCTAATGTTGAACTCTTATTACCCTTGACAGACAGATGTACAGAAGATTTTAAGAAATGCAAGGAAACTACCTGAAAAAACACAGACATTCTATAAGGTAAGACTGTCAGAATTACAGTGGGGTGGGGGGAGGGGGGCTGGGATATGTCCCTAAAATAAATGGTTCACAGCAATTAGAGTATGGGGTAAAAGAGTGAACATGGACAGGCATGAGTAATGTTTGGATTGTACCTCAGTGTTTTCATTGTAAAGTCCATAGAAATGATAGGTTCGCTGCTGCCCTAAAAATCCAAGAATTGGAAGTGTTTAAGTGGCCTGATTCTGTACACAAGGGCTCCTCTGTCTTGATGCTGCTCTGAATGGCTGAGAAAAGGAGTCAAAAGAATCTGTGAGTCAAAGCCCTGAGTTCTCCGTACCACTCTCATATGAGTGTCCAGTCTAACCCTGGACAACCAGGGTGACTTCCTGGGATGATGATCTCCCAGAACATTCTTATGCTACCAGAGAAGCTGATTCCAGGAAGGACTACTAAAATTGTATTTATATGGGGCGCCTGGGTGGCTCAGTGGGTTAAGCCACTGCCTTCGGCTCAGGTCATGATCTCAGGGTCCTGGGATCGAGTCCCGCGTCGGGCTCTCTGCTCAGCAGGGATCCTGCTTCCTCCTCTCTCTCTCTGCCTGCCTCTCTGCCTACTTGTAATCTCTGTCAAATAAATAAATAAAATCTTTAAAAAAAAAAATAAATAAAATTGTATTTATATGAATTGCAAAAGGATGGCCCTCCAGAATCCTACCTAGCTAATCCAGAGCTATTGGTGGAGGGAATAAATTTATAACCAGTGGGTAGAGTTGGGGGTTCATTTAAGTAAACACCTTGTTTCTTGCCTTTCCATCTGGTGTTTGCTGAAATTAAATTAAGTGGCAGTGTGAGGCATGCTGTGTTGTCAGTTGTAGCCCAGCTACTAATATTTTATGGTGCACATAGCCTACCTAAGGCTAGCATCTCTTCCGGAGAACAGACGGGCTACTTTGTCTGGGTGTTATCTCATTACCTTTATGTCACTGTTGTCTTCAAACCTAATTATGTGGCAAGCTGGTGACCTCAAGCAGGAGCAACCTTAATCAGAGTTCAGAGAGCTGCTCAGCCAGCCATGCCCTCCCTCCCCTTGAAGCCCATAGTTCACACAGGCCCTTGATGACCCCCCTTGGCAATAGTCCCTTTATCCCCTACAGTCGTCAGCTGTCTATTCAAGAAGGCACACTTGTACTTTGGCCCTCTTCTGAACTTTCCCCCTTGTTAACAGATGATAGTAGAGAGATGGTCAGAAAGCCCACTTCTCTTTTCTGGCTTTACAGAGTCCCACATATCAGATGTGGAAGGGCCTCTGCCGGGCAACTGCGTGAGCCCCCACAGCAGGCATGGAAGAGATCCTCCTTCTCACTCTACAGATGAGAACACTGAGCCTCAGAGAGGCTACACAAGTGGCCTAGTTGCACTGCTAAGTGGTTGATGGGGCTCTTTGTATTTCTCTGCTTCCATGCACTACCCAACCCTTCTTTTGGTGGCAGTCTTTCAGGTCAGACTTCTTGAATCCTCCAGAGCCTCCTCCAAACATGTTCACTGTTGTTCAGTCTGAGGCCCAGCCAGAGAAGAGGCAGCAGAGGGTTCATAGTCCTCTGAGGTTTGGGGCTAGCCTCTGCCATGCCTGAGTAACGGGAAAAGTCATCCTCCTGACAGGAGTAAATGAAATGATGTGTGGGAAGTGTCTCACCCTGTTTGGTGTAAGCGCTCACCCACTGTGGTGGGTGAGCCTGTTTCAGTCAGCCAGTCTGATCACCAAGAGGAATCCTCTTGGCAGTCTCTTGTTACTGGCATCTCTGCACAAGCATTTGTTCTGTAAAATGCTCACAAGTTCAGGGATCAAGAAAAATTTATTCTAAGTTGAGCACTTAAAAAGTATGTGACAAGAAAAGTACATTTCAGGAACACTGGTGGGTTTTTTTTGTTTGTTTGTTTTTTATCTTGTTTCAGGAGCTAAACCGTTTACGAAAGGCTGCCCTGGCATTTGGTTTCCTGGACCTGCTTAAAGGAGTGGCTGACATGCTGGAAAGGGAGTGCACGCTGCTGCCCGACACAGCGCACCCAGACGCCGCCTTCCAGCTGACCCACGCTGCCCAGCAACTCAAGCTAGCCAGCACCGGCACGTCTGAGTATGCCGGCTACGAGCACAACATCACACCTTTGCATACAGACTTCTCCGGGAGCAGCACTGAAAGAATGTGAAACTGACTTTGGGAGCCTTCCTGCTTTCTTTCATGACAGGTGAAAAGGATTTAGGGTAAAAACTCCAGTTTGTTCACCTCTGCAAGAGCTCCCCTTCCCCCCAACACTTCCCTGAGGTTGCCTCGGAAGCACCACTTGCTGGGCTGTGCTGCTTGGGCTTTGACCTTGGTTTTCTGGAGCGGAGTCTGTAAGCCCCAAAAAACCACTGTTGCTCCCACAATGGGCACACCTCCTGAGTAACTTAAAGGACTGATAAATACAGAGCTCTCCCCACTTCCTCCTAATCAGCGGGGGTTCTCGGGCTAGCTAAAGGTACCTCTTCTCCTCTCCAACCATAAGGACATTTTCCAGCTCTGTCCTTGGAATGAGCAGCCCAGCCCAGACTGTCTGGGACTTGCTAAATGTGAGTCCAACACCATTAAGTTTCAGAACTGTCCTTAGAACTTGGGCAAAAACTTGATGGTAACCCTCTGGTGTAGTATGTCTTGAGATACAGACTTAAACAGCAGCTATAAATGTATAAAATGATTCCTACTTCAAGTTTTGGTTTGGTTTTGTTTTTTAATGAAAATAAAATACTTGATTTTCTAGAAAATGGATTCATTGGGAAACTAATGGGTCTTTGTCTTTTGGTCTGTCCTATCACCTGGATGTAATTTCACCTTCCTAAGTGGCACAGATTTCTTAAGTCCTGAGAGTTCTTGGGTTCCATATGGACTTATTTCTGACACTGGTTAGGTCTCTGCCTCAGCCAGGTTCTACCCCGGTGGATCTGACTGTTCTCTCATCAGTATGGTATCAATTCATTCACTAGCTTCAGGACCTTAGGCAAGTCAGGTAACTTCTCCAAGCTTTCTGCCATCAGTGCTTTTCAGATTGCTCTGTGGACTCCAGAGGTTAACCTTCCTGCAGGCTTCACCCCAAGCAACCATTTTCACACGCTGAATTTAACATTTCACCACGCAGTGCAGTATAATATTTTGTCTGGACAAATGACTTTATCATTAGCAACCTGAAAACCCAACAGACTAAATGATCTTTAAGCACAAGTTGTTAGGATTTTGACTGTAAATGTTTAATAGAAATACACAATGTTTTGCTTTCTCAGATAGCAATAAAGGAGTTTATAACAATCACTAGGAATACAGGCTTCTGCCACAAAGATGCAGCATATACTGCAAAGCTGATCTGTCCAAATAAAGTCAGGTGAAAGAACAGAAGTTAACACAAACAAGTGTTGACAGAAGTTACAAACATGCAAAATATCCTTCAGTGCAATGAACTTATTAAAAAAAAAAAAAAATCAGCCAGCCTATGCTAATCTCATGTCTTTAGTAGGTCAAACCAAGTTTCCATATCCGGCTCAGAGAAACAGTGTAACTTACGGAGTCCCCTCTCACCCAAGAACAACAGAAATGGCAGAACAGAAAGAGCTACCATGTTCTTAAATTCTTTTATACAAGCATTACTTCTAACACATATTTTATTTGGTGAACCTGGAATGTTTTAGAGGAAAACAATGATATTTTTGACAATGGTCAAACTTTACAATGTCTCTACTTTTCTCAGTTCCTCTATGGGTGGGTTTCCAGCCCGGAAGCTTTTTCAAGATTCTCTAGCCAAAATTCCCACTGTTTTCCCTCTCCAAGAGCTGACCAGTGAAACAACAAGAGAGCAAAGGCAGGCATTTCTGAGGTCGGTTCCACCAGCCATTCTGACAGGTTTACAAGGAAATGGACTTAGCCAGCACAGAAGAAGGAAGAGAGCCGTTTTATGTACGTGCACAGGCTAGGACTGGTCTGCCTGCGCATTTCTTCTGCTTCCTGTTTGCCACAGGCCACCCTTCCGGCAGCTGTCTCACTAACGGTTTGACCTGTAGCCATTTGGGTTTGGAACGCTTATAATCTCACCGTTTTCTAAACTAACGTTTCATCTTTCTCTAGTGTTGAAGATCATTCTGATTTAGCTAGGAATGAAATAAGTGATCATGGTGTTCCAAGGTTCTGCCTCTCGTTTCTCCCACATCATTCTGTGCCGCCTCGGTATGCACACAGGTAAGCACTGTCATGACAGGTGGTGGTAGAAGCCAAAAGGTGCTCAGAAGTAATGTGTTCTCTAGCCCCACTCAGACTCAAATATTTTATTAGTGCCACCCCTCAGGGACAGAATGTATAAGGTCCTGCCTGAACAGTGCCTTTTTTTTTTCTTTTCTTTCTTTTACCCTCCAAGCAACAGCTGAAATGAACAAAGGCCAGCTGTAAAAATGGCCAGTATCTGGCAGGGTTAGGGCACTGAAGTAGGACCTCTGGCCCGTGTGAAAGCGACTGGACAAGGAGTGCTTGGGGGTAGGGCTGTCTCTTGCTGTCATTAATGGAATATACAAGAACAAACCTGTCCTCAGATATCGGGAATCCATGTCATGCAAGTACTACACTAAGATAATAACGGTAAATTCAGGAATGTTACGGGGGGAAGGGAATATAGCCTCACTGAGAATTTAATCATTTAACTTTAAAAAGCTTTTACATCAGTACAAGAAGGTAAAACTGTAAGAATTATAGATTAGGCTCAAACTGGCAAGAAGTCTTCAAGATCTTTTTAGTGGACCTTTTTCTTTTTTTGTCCGAAACGCCGCCTGCGCTGTTTATAAAGGTGACGGAAATTTATGTACAACCCTGAAAAAGAACAAAGCCAATGAGAAAATGGAATCTGTCTCTTTATAACCAGAAGCTCTTGGGACAGGGACAATTTCTAGATGGCTGCTTGTCCTGCCCCATGGCACGGTGCTTAATGCAGGGTGCTCGGGAATTACAAGTCTGGCCAAGTTCTCAACAGTGCATTAGAGACCACTCTTTTTTCCCAGTGGGTTTACTGTTTTATTTTCTCCCATATTCTAATATGAAAATTTTCAAACCTATAAAAAGTAAAATATTGTTCAGTGAACCAACACTTAGATCTAAACTTAAACTTTTTCTTATATTCACTTTGTCACCTGCTCATTCCCATCTGATTTTTGATGTATTTCACTAAGTTGCAGGAATCCATACTCTTCACCCCTAAACATTTCATTAATTAGAGTTCAGTTTTCCTTCATTCTTTCAAGGTAAGATTTATATAAAATGAAATCCATAAATCTGAAGTATAAAAACAACCCACAATTTTTAATTCAAGGCTACACAATAACATGCATTAAGCAATAGTCTAAAAGGTATGAAACTCTTTTCTGGGAAGTAAATTAGAAAATGCAGGATTTCACAGGGAGAGGGTCATGAGGCAGCCATCTCCCTGGACTCCCAGCATGCTACTGTCGTGCCCCAAGTGCCCATTTGGGCCACCACCCAAAAGCTGTTGCTTTCCTGTGTCTGTTTCCTGCAGCCCTTCCCCAAGGGGGCCTCCTGGAATTGCCCCAGTGACTGCTAGTAAAGCTTTGCCTGAAGTGCGAAAAAAAAAAAAAAGAAAAAGAAAATGCAGGATTTCAGTGTGCAGGATTTCAGTGTCGGAAAAATCTTCCAATCCTGCTTGACCACTAACTAGTTCTGTGGCTTAGCCTCTTTCTGTTTCCTCATTGTACAAGAGGGTTAAAAACACCAATTTTAAAGACTTAGTATGGGAGAATATATGTTTACAAAAGCACTCTGATCTATATGCAAACATAACTGAGTGTAGTACTGCTTCTAAATTACATAAATTTAAGATCTATTTCTAAAGAATAAGAACAACTACATTGTGGGCAAACTAGGCAGGAGTATAAAACCTTGTAAATTAGAGTGTACGAAAACAAAGCAAAGCTGGTAGGGTTAATGCACATTAAAATGCTTCTACCCTTCTAGCTTTTTGGGTAAGATATTTTAAGTGTCTTTCCAATACTTAGTCCTCTCTTAACATATTCAGTATGCACACCTCATGGAGCCTGGCTACAGTAACACTAGATTTATCCAGTAATAGAAGTAAAGAATTCTCATAATGAGTCCATTTTCCAAACTGAAGCATACTCCCTTCAAGGGCCAAACATTTTCACATATTTTGGTTAGAAATCTTTCTGAAATAGAAAAGGAGAAACTGAATAAAATTTAACCTTTGACCAAAAAGTAACTTTGGGCAAATCATCTATACCCATAATGTATAATATTTAATTGTGTTTCTGCCATGTGCTGGTTCCCTGAGGGGCTCCTAAGGGTGCAGGGCTCTTGTCCCCCCATGCTAAATGAACCAAGCTTTCTAGCTTCTTGGATTTACTTTTTGTAGTCTTCCTCTCACTGGGGCAGCTAGCCTCCCAGATGGTCCCCAGTGATCCTACCTCTTGGTATCTCATGCCCTTTTGTATTCCCTCCCATACTATAACAGGTTGGTCTGTATAACCAACAGAATACAGCAAAAGTGGTGGTATGTCACCTCTGAGATTACAGGTGACAAAAAAGCAGGGCAGACGTGATACAGGTACGAGTCCTATCTACCAGTGGTAATCATATTACAGTATATAAGTGAATCAAATCAACATGGTGTACCCCTTAAATTTATACAATGTTATATGTCATATTTCTTTAAAAAATAGATGCTTTTTTTCAAAGATTTTATTTGTCAAGAGAGAGAAAGAGCACAAGTAGGGGGAGCGTCAGGCAAGTGAGAAGCAGGCTTTCCGCTGAGCAAGAAGCCTGATGTGGGACTTGATTCCAGGATCCCTGGGCCTATGACCTGAGCTGAAGATAGACACTGAACTAACTGAGCCACCCAGGCACCCCTGTAGATCCATTTTTTTGAAGGCAAAAAAAGTGTGGCTTCTGGCTCTCAAACCATTTGCCTTGGGGGAAGCTGTGTTCCTGAGCAGCCACCTGGAGAAATACTGTGGCAAGAAACTGAAGCTTCCTATTCACAGTTACATGAGTGAGCTTGGAGCAGATAGATCCTCTAGCCCTCGTCAAGTGCAGAAATGGCAACCGCCCGCCAGACTGACAGCCGGACTGAAACCTCAGGAGGGACTCAGAGCCACCCAGTTAGGCTGCCTTCTGACCCTCAGAAGCTACTTGAGATAATAAACATTTGTTGTCTTAAGCTACTAAGTTTTGAGGTAATTGGTTACACAGCAATAGATAATTAATAGACTATCTGTTGTCATATCTTGTTGCTAGAAGACCACACAGCCATACTTAGGGCCACCTTAAGATTTTTGTAAACTAAAACAAGAGAATATGTAAATTATATTAAAATGCATTAGAACTGGGGCACCTGGGTGGCTCACTTGGTTAAGCATCTGCCTTCGGCTCAGGTCATGATCTCAGGGTCCTGGAATGGAGCCTCACATTGGGCTCTCTGCTCAGTGGGGAGCCTGAGTATCCCTCTGCCTGACACTCCCCCTGCTTGTGCTCCCTCCCTCCCTGACAAAATCTTTAAAAAAAAAAAAAAAAATTCATTGGAACTTTATCTAAAGTAAACAGTCCTTATGCTTAGGAAGCTTTTAAATCTCTCATACTTGGAATAATTAGGTTTACTTCTTTTAGTTCTTAGTTTTTATGAATTAAGGCAACTGATTTTATATAAAAGTAAATGAATATATAAGCTGTTTTTACATGAGGAGTGGCGCTGGAGCGGGGGGTGCTTTCCTATTGTTTGAAGCTTTATGACCTTTCTTGGCTGCTCAGAGACCTTGCCTGCCTTCTTCCTTCCTTGCTTTCAGTGGTATTATCACCTCTGTAAACTCTGGATAAGGAATATGTCACTGAAACTAGTAAAATTAAAATGTACTTATTCTATCTTTCTTTTTTCTTATTCTACTTTAAAAGAGCTTCTTCTTAAAAAAAAAAAAAAAAAAAAAAGAAGAAAGAAAAGCTTCTTACATTGTTTTAAACATGAAATATGGTGAATTCCCAGTGACCAAGAGCACAACCAAGATCCCTCAGTCGCTGGCGATATAGAAGAAATACATATAGCATTTGTATATATGTCCTCGGGAGGTCTGTTGTAAAAAATTATGTTTCTCTAACTCTATGTTCCTCTTCTGGAAATAAAAATCCTAACAAAGGCTTCGAAAACTTTGTATCATTTAACTTTGCCCTCTAAGAAGTGACCGGAAAAAGTCTTACAGAGCCAGTACTTACCTAAAAATAATAAGATAAGATAAATCTGAAGAAAAAAGGAAAATCTAACTTTGATTTTCACTGGATATGGCAATGTGAAACTGAATCTTCCTGTTTCGTTGAATACTGGAATGGACTGGATCACTGAGACAGCTGAAAGGAGAAACACGAACCTGTCAGAAGCAAATGAAATACAGTGCCCTCTAGTGAGAGAAGCTTCTACCCTCCACAGTGTCAGTTCTGGGTGTGCCGAAAATGCTTCCCTCCTGATAGTACAGAGGGGCTGGCACATGCCTATTCCATTTCTCCCCCTAGTTTTCATAAACGATGAGCCTCTAAGCTGACAACAAGATGAATAAGAAACACTACTTTTGACAGCACTGAGCTTTAGTTTTCTATAAAGTGGAGAGAAAAACCCTACCTGACTCACTAGGTTTCTGTAAGAATAAAAGGAAATCATTGATAGGAACCTGCTTTAGAAAATTCTAAACACCATATAAATAGGAAGCATGCGATACATGAATGCCCAGCTTCCAAACCTTATAAAAATAAGCTACTTCCCTGGAATAGTCTGGGTACCAGGAGTATCATGGAAGGAAGCCACTAGAAAGAAATTCTTAAAAAGTCTAACACCTGTATGTCAGAGGAAGGAAGAAAGCTTTGGCCTATCAGCTTAGCTATCCTTTGGAATTAAGCTTATAAAACCTAGGGTTCTTGAAAGTACCTTCTGCCAAACATCCCAGAGGATACAAGGGAATCCACACAGTGTAACGAAGCCACGTGAGCACCTTCCAATCCATGTCAATGCAGGAAAGCATGTAGAAGGGGTACCTATTGAAAATAAGAAATTTGGATGTGAAAAGCACTTCAGGTCCTGAGTGCAACCCTAGAACGTCATTCAAGAAGAATAATTTCACACTTAGCCACACATGGCTTCTTCAGAACAGAATTCTAATCCTGGGTTATCTACCCACAAACTCCCATCACACTCTTCCCCCAATTTTCAATGGATGTGAACTCTCTGACAGTAGACTAAATTTAGGTCCTATAAGAACCCTCTTTACAATAGTTCAGCATGTGGAATGAATGCTCAAAAGCTCTTTGCCTTTATTACTAGATCTGATCTATGTTCTAAGTAGGTGAAGATGACAGACACCTTGGCAATTTATCTCTGGATAAATGATTGTTATCAAAGTAAACAGGGGCCTACGTGACTCGGTTAAGTGTCTGACTCTTGATTTCAGCTCAAGTCCTGATCTCAGGGTCATGGGATCAAGCCCCACATTGGGCTCCATGCTGGGCATGAAGCCTGCTTAAGAGTCTCTCTCCCTCTCCTCCTGCCCTTCCCCTGCTCGCTCTCACTCTCTCTCTCTCTCTCTCTCAAAGAAAGCAATTTCAAAATTATACAAAAGACCCCTCATCTAGAATTGGACACACTCTTTAAAAAGCGGTAACAAAAAAAAAGAAATTTTTCTTCCCAGAGTTAATATTAAGTACTTAAAATCTCTTTCACCTTTGTATTAGTAGATTAGAGGGTATAAGGGATATTATGGAATTCAGACCACAGTTAAGACACAATCTAGGAACAAGACGAAATCAGAGAGGGAGACAAACCATAAGAGACTCTTAATATCAGGAAACAAACTGAGGGTTGCTGGAGGGTTGCGGGGAGAGGGAATGGGGTAGCTAGGTGATGGAACAGTGGAGAGGGTATGTGCTATGGTGAGTGCTATGAATTGTGTAAGACTGATGAACCACAGACCTGTACCCCTGAAGGAAATAATATATTATGTGTTAACTTAAAAAATTACCTCAAGACACAGTCTAGGGCTGCTACTGTCTCTTCTCCCTTTCAACTTAACTTTGCCAAAATATCCCCAAAACTAGAGCTGAGGAGTCATTTTGCAAAACCCCTGCTCCACCTGACCAAAAAAGAAATGGAATATGTATGGTCTTCAGGCGAACAGTACCTCTACTTTAATTGGATCTTTTTTTTAATATTTCTTCTACTGACAACTGAGAATAGCAGAATCAGGTAAGAGGTTGACTCAAACTTCAGTAATCCCGTAGTCAAGATTTATTTCTATCTTTCCTTCTAGAAGGTTGGTATTCACTAGTTCCAGCCTGACTACCCCTTCAATCCCATGTTTCTTCCCCTTCCAAAATTCTTCCATGTGGATGAGTCCTCTTTCCAACAAGACAGCAGGATTCTGAAGGGCACGCTGGGTCTTCCACCTCTGCACCTCTCGACTCCCTCTGCTCTCCAGTACCCAGGCTGGTACTATGATCCAAGGATTACTTTAAAAAAACGTGCCTCACCTTTTCAGAGCACAAAGATGCAGCTAGAGCTCCCTACACACGGAACCCTAATCTCAAACCAAATGAGACTCTGAAAAAAACTCCCTCCAGAAGAGAGCAGCCCCAGAGAAAGGAAAAGCTTTCAATCCACTATGCTGGCATTTCTACCCACCTGAAAATTTCAATTGCGCTCCATGAATAAAACACAAAGAAAACCACAGCTTTGTTTTGCATTTCTTCCATGGTGCCAAAGATGATAAACAAAATGAAATTTCTTCCACATAGCTATTAAAAGAACCCAAAAGAGAGGAAAAAGTTTAAAAATATATTCCACAAAAACTATATAAATGTGTTACCTAAAACTTAGCCCCACTAAATTCAGGGTAAAGAGAAAAAGACTGAAGGGCACCTGGCTGGCTCAGTCAGTGGAGCATGTGACTCTTGATCTCAGGGTCATGAGTTCAAGCCCCACACCGGGGGTAGAGATTTAAAAGTTTAAAAATAAAATCTTAAGGGGAAAAAAAAAAAGCCTGAGCTCAGCTAGTGAAAGCCTCTGTTCTAGTTTTGGAACAAGTTAAAGTACCCCAAGCAGTCTTTCTGAATAGACTGTGTATATCTGTGTAAACAGATCATCACAAATAGTTGATTTTCAAAAGCACTCATACACACTCGAACACAGTGTAAAGAGTACTGCCAAATGCACTTTTGTGTCTGCGTAAAGCCGGGTGAAAACGAGAACATTACCAGTATAGCAAAGCCCATCAGTAACTACTACCTTGGGTTAACCATTCCATTGCTTCTCTTTATAGGTTTCCTGCTTATGTACGTATTTCTAAATAGTACACTGTTTCACTTTGCCTGTTTTTAAACTTTCTGAAATACAACGTAGTAATCTGTGACTTGTTTCTACTCTGCGTTCTGCTTCCGAGCCAGAGCCGTGTTGGCGCGTGCCCAACTCCCGGGGGCTGCGCTCACACTGCATTCTCCATGAACGGCCCTCCTCAGAGCGGTGCGATGGGAGGGTACTGAACGCCTCCCTTCCATCAAACCTAGAAACTCCAGCCTCATGCTTATCTGCACTAGTCCTTGACATACAAAAAGTACTATTCCACATCAGTGGGTCCCTCACTATCTTCTTATTTTATAGACTGAACAAAAGCGGCTTCTCTCCAAGAACAGAAACCCCAGGAGTAACAAGGCCATTGGATTAAAACCCTTTACCCTGCAACTGCTACTATCAGCATGCCAGGGCCGGTATACCAGGAAAGGGTAGAACTACAGAAACAGGACTCCAGAAGAGACTAACCAGAAATCACCTGTTGCCTCCAGAGTCAGCAGTGGGGGGCTGTATTTAATAGTATATGATTACACAGGAAAGAGGGCAAGGAAGTTAAGACTCTGATGCCCCATTCCTGATAGCAATCTTCCAAACATGAAGAAACAACATAGACCTATCAAGGGGAGGGGGAATCCCCACACCAGTCAAAAGAATCCCCTTCATATACGGAAGAACGTCCAAAGTGAAAAGAGCTCCTAGGATTGCACTGCCTTCACCTACCCAAGTTGGGAGGAAACCAAGCATATCACTACCTGAGAAGACTGTGGGTAAGTTTTTCTGCTCCTGCTTGAGAATCAAGTTTCCCTAGTTTTAAAACCTTTTATAACTTTGTGATTTCATGAAGATATTATAAACAAACCAGACCTGAAATGGCAAAAGTCTACTCTGGAAAATATCCTTGGGCTTAAAAGTTTTCCTCCTCTTTCAGATAAAATAATGCTATTTCCATGCAAAGAGATTTTTACTCATTGTAACTTCTCACCAAAATGTGCCATACCTACTAACTACTGAAATCTGAGGTCAATTGTTCAGTACCTGGATAAGAGAAGGCATCACTGGTGACTTAGTGACACCAATCGCTGCATTGATCATTTCCACAGCTGACAGCATCTGGCAGAAATACATCATGTCGGCCAAGGTGTGGAATGTGTCATAGAAGGACTCTATGGGACAAATACACAATAAGGGTAAATCAGGAGGTGAATTCCAACAGGATTATGTCTCAAACTACATACCTACTTGCATGAAAGGAATTTAAGGAAAAGTATAATAAATAGCCACTCAGATTCAAATTTACTATCCAAACTAACCTGGAGGGGAACAAACCTGTGAGGTCATGAATAGTAAACTCTACTGGTTATGTATGTCCTTCTCATTTTAAAAGGCAAGAAAAAGGGCCCCTGAGTGGCTCAATTGATTAAGTTCTGCTTTCAGCTCAGGCCATGATTTCATGGTCCTGGGATGGAGGCGTGCACCAGGCTCCCTGCTCAGCGGAAAGCCTGCTTGTCCCTCTCCCGCTCCCCCTGCTTATGTTCTCTCTCCCTTGTTCTCTGTCAAATAGATAAAATCTTTTAAAAATACTAATACTAATAATAAAATGCAAGAAAAAAGCTATTATAAGCTGAAAAATCTATGTATCAGGTATGGTGAGAAGTCAGATCCATTATTTAATTTAAAATTAAACTACAGCACATACATTGAATGCAATCTAGCCTTTTAAAATCTCAAAATCATGCCTTTTAAAATCTAGCCTTTTAAAATCTCAAAATCATGCAACCATAAATAAATGCAGAGGTGCAAAAGTACTGAGTAAAACAAACTTTCAAAAACCATATTGGCGGAGGAAACCAAGCATATCACATGTGATATCATTTACATGTTTCATACTAGTAATTCTTATTCTAAGAATCTATCCTAACTAAAAAATCTAAAACAATACAAAACAAACAAGTTTCTTAGGAACAACATTGCTCTCTGAAACATTTTTCCTAAGTAAATTAAAGTAGAAACAGTCTAAATGCCTAAGTGTATGGAAAGTTTGATAATAAATCCACTTCATGGACTATTATGTAGTAATTTAAAATGACAGTTATTGCTTATAGAACATCAGTGAATGCCGTATCAGTTCTGAGCAGACCATTATATAAAATCCTTTACTTTTCTTACTGATCCTTACTTGACATCCTGCCTTCCTACATGCTTCTTTGCCTGTTTCTCAACCACGGTACTACTGACAATTCTTGGGTCTACACGGTGCACTAGGTTTAGGATTCCTGAGTCCTTGTCTTTCAAACACAAGGAGTGCCTCCAAGGATCTGGCACAGTTAGGCCAGTGACCACCAAAGACAGCATTTCTAGAAGGCTCAAAAGAGTACAGTTTAAACATCAGCTTAGGGGCACCTGGGTGGCTCAGTCAGTTAAGCCTCTGCCTTCGGCTCTCGGCGCTCAGTCTGCTTCTCCCTCTCCGTCTGTTGCTCCCCCTACTTGTACTCTCTCTCAAATAAATAAAATATATATATTTTTTAATTTGCCATTTACCAACACCCTTCATTCAAAAGGAGAAAACTCCAAAGGGCAAACTGGGTGCCAGGCACCAGGTTCTTACCACGTCTCTGACGCATGATAAGGGAAGAAATAAACCAGCAGCTCCATTCTAGAAGGTGGCTGGTAAAGAGCTGAGAGCCAAAATAGAAATGAGAAATCCAAGCAGCTTAAACACATGACCCAGATAACTTAGGAGCTTTTGGACTAGATCACCTAATGGCCTGCAGGCTTGCACAGGAACAACAGAGAGTCAATCTAACGATGTTAAATTAGATGATTGGGTGTTTGCATGTCCCTGTTCATTCCATGAGACTTGCGATCAATCCACAGTAAGAAAAACTGCAGGTCTGAAACTTGCCTCCTTTTTTTAAGTAACTCATCTATAGGCCTTTGGTTACATGAGACTCTTAAGACAGAAGGCATTTGTGAAGTCTTCACTAGCCTGCTGCTGTGCTTTTGCAGAATTCTAAGGTCTTAAGAAGGCTGGAAAGACAACATGCACTTCTTTGAAATGACTCTAGAGCTAATAACAATTCACCCACTATAAACCCCTCAGATGGGAAAATTAAGGGCTAAAAAAAAAAGACTATAGGATTTTTTCCCCCTTTTTGTAAACAGAGCTTCTATTTTCCATTATACTGATATTTTTCCTATTTCTTCTACAATATAGGGACAATTTTTTTTTTAAGATTTTATTTATTTATTTGACACAGAGAGAGAGAGATCACAAGTAGGCAGAGAGGCAGGCAGAGAGAGGAGGGGAAACAGGCTCCCCGCTGAGCAGAGAGTTTGATGCAGAGCTCGATCCCAGGACCCTGAAATCATGACCTGAGCAGAAGGCAGAGGCTTAAGCCACTGAGCCACCCAGGTGCCCCATAGGGACAAATTTTTAAACTGTCCACATCCAAACCATTTTCAGATGGTGCATTCCTTCCAATCTTTTTGCATGTATTGGTTCAGTACTTTCCCCATTTTATATAATGTGATGTAACTGGAAGAACGAATTTATACTTTACTTTTGTAGCCTGTTGTATTTGTCCATATTACTATAAACTCTTTAAATATTTTCTATCTGCTTCACAACATTCCACTGAATGAATATTCTAAAGTAAATCCTCATTGATGGGCATCTAGGCAGCTTCTAATTTGTCACTAATCTAAACAATGCCATAGTGTATACCTTCTGAAAAAGCTTTTTTTGTAGTTTCGGTGATTTCTTTAGAACATGCTTCCAGAAGTAAAATAACCAGCTTCAAGGACATGAACAGTCAGGTGTCTTGATGAGCTTTGCCAAGTGATTTAACAAAAGAGCTGTGCTCATGCCCTTTCCAGTAGCCACTGGTGTGTCTACTTTAGCATATGTCCTCTTAAATTAGTTATCTTTTTTAACTTTGCAAAACTAACAAAATCGTATTTTTATTTCCTTCATCATTATTGAGTTAAACATTTTTTGTATATTTAATTGGTTTTACTCCCTCTTAGGAACTACCTGCACATGACTTCTATTTATCTATTCCATGGGATCTAGATATTTTTAGATCAATTTGTAACAAATTCTTTATATGTAATCAACCCCTGCTAGTGTCTGTTGCAATTTTCCACAAACTCCATCTCCATGCTACTAACCTCCATATACTTTTAATCTGAGTGTTGTTTTAGTGGGGTATTTTTAGATATGCAGGAATTTACATATTTTATTGTAGTCAAATATATTGACTTTATTCTTTATGATTTCTTCTCTTTTAAGCTTAGAAAGTCCTAACTTGGGGCGCCTGGGTGGCTCAGTGGGTTCAAGCCTCTGCCTTCTGCTCAGGTCATGATCTCAGGGTCCTGGGATCGAGCCCCGCATTGGGCTCTCTGCTCAGCAGGGAGCCTACTTCCTCTTCTGCCTGCTTGTGATCTCTGTCTGTCAAATAAATAAAATCTTTTAAAAAAAAAGAAAGAAAGAAAGAAAGAAAGTCCTAACTTTCCAAATGAGATTTTTATAAACATTTACTTGTATCTTGTTACGTTTTAAATTTTTGATATAGGACTCTTAAATCTTTTGGGGGGAATTTATTTTTGGACACAGTGTGAGGAAAAGAATCCAAGAGAATCCCTGCCTCCTTCATGCACCCAAACCTAACCTATTTTCTCTGGAAACATTATTAGAATTCCCATCCAATAAAAAAGTATTGGATATTTCTCTTTCCACTGACTCGTGATTCCCTTAATATTGCATATATAATTGTGAGATACATATATAATGTAAAAGCTATTTCTGGACCACCTAATCTGCTCTATTGATATTCTCTTCTTATACTAATCCTGTATTACTTTAATTATCTTTCTTTCATACCAAAGTGCTCCCTCATTATCCTTTCTTCCCACAAATTTTATTACCGATTTATTATTTATAATACAACTTCAAAATACTTTAGATCACATTCTCAAAATTTTTCCATTGTCATTTACTTTATGTCAAAATTCTGTTAAATATACAGTTCAAAAAACATACACACAAATTAATGTATCAAGAACGAATATCTTGGGGCACCTGGGTGGCCAGTGGGTTAAGCCCCTGCCTTCAGCTCAGGTCATGATCTCAGGGTCCTGGGATCGAGCCCCACATCGGGCTCTCTGCTCAGCAGGGAGCCTGCTTCCCCTCTCTCTCTCTGCCTGCCTCTCCACCTACTTGTGATCTCTGTCAAATAAATAAAATCTTTAAAAGAAAAAAAAAAAAAGAACAATTATCTTTATGATAGTCTTTTCATTCAGTTTTAGAATAGGTCATTTGAGAATCTACTTGGGCTCCCAAAGGGCAAGACCACTTTTGGACTTGCATTAACTCTAGCACTGGAAATACCACGTAAGTTTATTTGGTTACAAATGAGCTACCATGTAGTGAGCAGAGAAAGGAACACTACCCCAAAATGTGCCTCTGGCCAGCTGTGTGAATGTGGAGCATTTTTAAGCCTGTTTCCTCCCCTGTTAAATGGACACAATCTCCAGCCTGCTTGTTTCACAAGGCCAAGGGAACTCAGACATGGAAGTACAATGAAAGGCCTGAGTGCTACACAAAGGTGGGGGGTTATTATTAATACCAAAGGCAGGATACTGCTGACACCTTCAGTGGATAATAGGCTAAACTACTGACAAAAGAAAATCAGTGCTGGGGCGCCTGGGTAGCTCAGTCAGTTAAGTGTCTGCTTTTGGCTCAGGTCATGACCCCAGGGTCCTGGGATGGAGCCCTACATCCAGCTCCCTGCTCAGTGGGGAGTCTGTTTCTCCCTCTCCCTCTGCCTGTCACTCCCCCTGCTCATGCTCTTCCTCTGCCTGTCAGTTCCCCTGCTCGTGCTCTCTCTGTGTGTCAAATAAATAAATAAATAATCGAAAGCAAGAAAACTAGTGTTGAAATTTTGTGCTTGCCTTTTCCCAAAATAAAGAACCGCACGGTCATGTTGACAAAGATCCAGGAGAATCCCAAGAACTGCACGAGATTGTACATGAACAGGTATCCTTTCTTCAAGCTTGTAAGAGCTGAAAAGCAAAGTAAGACAGGAAACTATCACAAGCTGAGCTGCAACAGACAGGTGTGGGGACAGACCTGGTGACTCCACGCCTCTCTCCCACTGGGTGCCCTGAGCTCCCAGACATCTGGCCCAGATGTGCACCAGCCTGGGCTCCTAGGCCCAAAGAGAAAAGGGTAAGGTAAAGTTATGGACACTGCACTCTGAGGTATGTCTTTAGCAGTCTTTCCCCTCATGACCTTGAAGGGCTAAGTGTACAGATATTATAAATCCAAGGAGAAAAATTACTTCTGCCAGGGAGTGACTGATCATTGTACAAGGCATTAAAGAAGGGAGATAAAGCTACACCCTGCTCCTGCTCTTGTCATTTTCATATAACTTACAGTTCCTCCATTCCCACAATTTTTTAACATCATGTAGGTCAAACTAGCTCAAAGAAATAAAAATGTAACAAAAAAAGAATTTTGATAGTCGATCATATATGCATCCAACCAAGGATCCACTGAACACCCAGAAGCTGTGAGGTCCTGAGGGGCTCTAGTGGGATTCAAAGATGTTGGGAATTGACGTCGCCCTCAATCTGAAAGCCATAACACAAGGGAGAGAGTAACAGGTGGTGTCTTGTTAAACCCTCAAGGTGAGAAAATCAGATTTGGCTGGGGAAGTGAGAAGCAGGCAAGCCTGCAGGGATGACACAGCACCTGCCCTGGGCTTTGGAAGATGGGTAGAATGAGGACATAAGCAAAGAAGGAAAAGTATAGCCTGAGAAGCAGGAGGATAAGGAATGTTAATTTTGTCTGTAGCCTAAGGCTCGGGAAGACACAGCCAATTACAGAGTTAAAGAAGGAGTAAGGAGCTCAGAGTCATGACTGAGTCAAACGAGTGGGGCAAAGGAAAGGATAATTCTCAAGAGAAGAGCTATGGAGCTCGGATCTTGCTGCTCCATATTTACTCCTAGGCAACAGACATTCTGCATGTAAGCCTTGGCAGATGCTCAAATAATCGCACTAAATAGGGTGGTCAGGGGCACCTGGGTGGCTCAGTGGGTTAAACCTCTGCCTTCAGCTCGAGTCATAGTCCAGGGGTCCTGGGATCAAGCCCCACATTTGTTCTTCTAAAGGAATATTCCTCTCCATTAGTGGTTATTCAATCTTTTTCTAAAGCAATGAAACCTCCTTTTCAAAACAAACTTTATTCAGAACCTGACATATAAAACACAGAAGCAGAACTTCTCTGGGTTGAAGAGGACGCGCTTGCTTGGCCTGTCCCTCCAAAGCATCCCTGGGAGCCATGGGACATAGTTCGACAACAGCCACTCTAAAACTCACCCCAGAACGGATACTCTTAGAGAGCCCGTGCCCTGCCAAGTTCATTGGCTCACCCCTCAAGGGCCTGCTACAGAGCTTCCACCCAGCAGTAAAGCAGCAAAGAGCTGCCGCATCTCATCGCTATCGCCCAGAAGACAATACACTTACAGAGCTTCTCGCTTCTCAGTGGTTGGACGGAGAGAAACAAAAAGAGTTTCTGAGGTTCAGAACCACACTCATCTGGGAGAAAAAGACCAAGCCAGAGAAAATGTAGCTTGGGCCTACGTGGTGTTTCCATGTGTCTAGGCAGGGCCTGCTACCACTGACACTGGGCCAGTCCAGGGGACTAAGGCTCTTCCCCTTCTCCTAGACCAGCTTTGGTGCTGTCAGATGATGTCAGGCTCCAAAGAGAAGGGAAACACTAGAAAAAATGAAGGCTTCTGATGTGGGTGTGCAGAGTAAGCCCTGGCCATTAAGGAGTCCTCAGCACCTCAAACACATCATTTTTAGCTCTCCTGCCGCATCGCACCCCTCCACACCCCCATTTCTGTTGCTGGCTAACTGTAACTACCACAGCAGCAGGGGCAACTTACTTTCAGGAGAGCCTTGGCTTTCAATTCTTAGTTTATTTAGGCGTTCTTCTTCCTAGAATTTGGACAGAAGTTTTCCAAGAACACAGGTTAGAATTCCCAGATGCTTGCAAAAGTCCACATGCTGGGTAAGTGACCCGACTTCCCCAAAGCCACCACCACCAATTGTGTTCATGTGTCACTGGAGCAAATGTCCTAGCTCATGGTGCCCACAGGCCTGACCCCTCCTTGACTAGGGAGCCCCAGCACCATAGAATGCCCATCCAGTGCTCAAGAGAATTCAACCAATCAGCTGGCTTCCAAACTACAACGTGGAGAGTCTCAGAGTCTTGGAGCTGGAAAAGACCTCCAGAAGATGTGTCATGGTTGTAGAAACAAAACAGAATTTTAGGGAAGGAAACAGATTGCGCTTTTTTTTTTTTTTAAAGACTTCTAGAATTTTAGCATAATTTTTCCAGAAGCTAAAATCATGTCTCCAACATCAGTTAAGAACTAGCATTAGGTCAACAGAGATACAAATGCTTACATACAGAAATATTTATAGGTAGGGGCAGGGTATGAATGGGCTAGTCTGCACACATACAGTTCCTCACTTTGTCACCGGAGAGGATCTAGAAACAATATCTAGAGCTCAGATCTTGGTTTCCACTATGACTCTCCAATAAAAAGAACAGAACTCGGGCGCCTGGGTGGCTCAGTGGGTTAAGCCGCTGCCTTCAGCTCAGGTCATGATCTCAGGGTCCTGGGATCGAGTCCCACATCGGGCTCTCTGCTCAGCAGGGAGCCTGCTTCCTCCTCTCTCTCTGCCTGCCTCTCTGCCTACTTGTGATCTCTCTGTCAAATAAATAAAATCTTAAAAAAAAAAAAAAAAAACCTGAGATACTTTAAAAAAAAAAAGAACAGAACTCCTTGAAGAATGGCTGAGTCTAGGGCTGGAGCAGGGAATCCACAAGATAAGCCTGCAGCAGCTTATAGTGACAGAAATTAAGGATATTTAAAAAAAAAAAAAAAAAAGCCCCACAATGACGGAGCTTTGTCAAAAAGACAGAAGAGCCAACTGAAAGAGCTTCCAATGTCCAAAGCTAGAACAACATGAACACCAAAATAAATATGAGTAACAGAGTAATGGATTATAAACCAAACTATAAAACAAATATTCATCAGTCCATGTGGATATAAATAAATGACTAAATAAATAAATGGAAGAGAACAGACAAATCTCCCATACAGAAGAATTCCAAATAAAGTATTTGGATGTTCCGCAGTAAGGATGGGAAGCATAACTCCCCACTCCTTAAGCATGGGCTGGACATAGTGAGTCACAGTGAAGAAAGGCAGGGGAGTTACACTGCAACAGAGAAACTGGACAAACATTCCCTCAGCCAGATTACCAAGATAAGCACCAACAGTGCTAAGTCGTCCTGACAGTGTATAACCGTGATGTGACACAGTAAGAATGAAACCTCTATGGTTGTCCTCCCCGAAATCCCATCACCCTCTCTAAATTGTAAGAAAAACATTCAATGAATCCCAGTTGAGGGACAGTCGACAAAACATAGGACCAGTACCTCTATAAAACCATGTTTCCAGGGCGGCTGGGTGGCTGAGTCGGTTAAGCATCTGCCTTCTGCTTGGGTCATGATCCCAGGGCCCCCACATCAAGCTCCCTGCTCAGAGAAGAGTCCACTTCTCCCACTCTTTCTCCCTCTGCCCCTTCCCCTGCACATGCCCTCTCACACATGCATGTGCACTCTCTATCAAATAAATAAAATCTTAAAAACAAACAAAAAAATTGTTTCCAGGTCTTTAACTGAATTTGCAATGTTGTCTTTATTCTATCATACCCAGATAGGTATCTGAGGTGGCCCAAATAACTCCCAAATAAGTTGTGCTCCTTTTTTTTTTTTTTTAAAAGATTTTATTTATTTTATTTGACAGACAGAGATCACAAGTAGGCAGAGAGGCAGGCAGAGAGGAGGAAGCAGGCTCCCCGCAGAGCAGAGAGCCTGATGTTGGGCTCAATCCCAGGACCCTGAGATCATGACCCGAGCCGAAGGCAGCGGCTTAATCCACTGAGCCACCCAGGCGCCCCATAAGTTGTGCTCCTTATGATTTGTCTAGACCGGGCAGTTCTTACTGACCTTGGCTCTGAGCTCCATTTCTGCATCAGACTCGTCCAGCCAGCGATCGAAGTCAGGAGCCAAAAACAGTGGGCGTTTCTCCTGCTTAGTGAGTCTCTCCCACCACTGACTCACCTTCTTCTGTACTGTAATGTTTACCTGCCTCTGGGTCAGTTTGTAAACCGGCTAGAAAAAAAAGTGAGAATGTGAGAATGCCCTCTCCTTCCTGTCCCCGACTCCTTCCACTGTACCAAGCCAGGCTGGTTACACAGAGGTGCTGCAGGGCATGCTCGTTCCCCTTTCTTCTCTGTTCCTACAAGGAGTGATGCAAAGAGAACCTCCAGACCAAGGGCTGGCACAGCAAAGTACTGGTACGAACGGCACGGTCCTTCTCTGATCCTCCACTGAAGGACACAGGAGGAAATCAGGGTAAGACAGACAGATAGTTCTGGTTCCAGGTGAACCTCCTGCCAGATCTCTACCATGCCTGGCACGGCATCCAATCATTCTCAGTACATCTTCACCTTCCAAATCTCCTTCCCATGAAGACGACTGAATTTGAATGGTCAGTAGGCCCCCGCATAGCGAGCCCTTGTTTTGGAAAGGTCTTTCCAAGGCTGGAATTTACTGGATCGGTTACAGCTCTATCACAAGGGATAGCCTAGAACAACCTCCCAGCTATGCTCAAATTCTCAGAGGCTGTTCCAGTTCATTATTCTTCTACATGGCCTCTTCCTTTGCCTGTAAAGCAAGCCCCGTGACAGGTTCTCTACCCCTTAAACCACTGCTGACTATTAAACCAACCGAAACAAATGAGCCCTCCTGCACAGAGAGATCAGTATGCTCAAGCCCCGAGAGAGAAGAGTGTAATTCCAGAACCCGAAACACACCTCCTAGTAGACTGTCTCTCTTCCTGGCATAAAAGTTTCCCTTAAGCTCTGAGAGAAAGGAAACTTCAACAATATTTCCCTCATTCTTTCTAAAGGTCGGCTGCCTCCACCTTTTCTGATTTCCACTGCCCCTGAAGCAAAGTCACATGAAAGCAAGCCCCTGGCGTGGACCTCACCTGCCTTATGTAACTCTGCTCCCTGCCACAGACATACTCCTCTGTGCTCGCTAACACCAGAGAGTATCAGGGCTGGAAAGGCCCCTGAGGATTTCTTAGTCTAACCCTTCATTTCACAAGGAACACAAGGAAACTCACTCACAGAAGTGAAGAGAATTGTTCACGGTGCTAGCAAATGGGAGGCAGAGGCCAGATTCTTCTCGGGCCCTCTGACTTTCCCACTCCTCTGCAGCTAAAATCAGGACTCAGTTCCCAACAAAAAGAACTATATTCTCCTTTGGTTTTCATCCCCCCCCCGCCCAACCTCTATCCCCCTATTTCACTAAACCACTCATATTTATTTCCTAAAATGTAAAGGGAAGTAAGAAAAGAAAGGACATACCTCTGGTTTCACAAGGTCTAAGAACTCCAAGTGAAATTCATAAACGTTGTCTCCTTTGGCACCGTGTCCCTGAGCTACAAAGAAAGAAATGTGAGTTGAAGTGAGCTGGAGGGCAAGGCCATCGAAGAGCTTGGTGCAGTTCAGAGGCATATGAACAGTAATGGGCCCTGCCCAAACCAGCGGGGGCCCATGAGCAGAGCTACTCAGACAACTGGATAAGCTGAATCCCAGACAAAAGTTTATCTCTGTATGTCCTTCTGACGATCAGTTCCAGAATAATTTACTTCATCTCCCAATGTGGCCTTGATAACAACCAAGTTCAAATAATAGGCAGGAAAAAGAATACTGAACGCAAAGCCAACGGTATCACAGAGCTATAAATTTAACTTTCACGTTTACTTTGGCACTGAATCCAGGGCAGAGACATACCAGGTAGGTATGTTAGCTTGACTGCAGCTAAGGAAAGTTTCAGGGTGTATGGAAATGCTGGACAACCTCAAAGAAAGCTATGAATCTAACACCTCCCAACCAGGGACAGAAAATGAAGAAGCTGACTTCTCCTTTAATATATCCTGAATGGAGCGAAAAAGAGAAATATATCTAATTTCCTCAGCTCGCTCCTAAGAGAGCATAAATGGATCAGGGAGAAAAGACCCTGGGTTGACCGTTACGCCCTTCCCATGCCTTGACATGGCTCATTTCCCCAAAACAAAAAGGTGCCATGCCTAGGTGCAAAGGACGGCTGGACATCCCTTCTCCTCTAACTCTCTGACTTGCCCATTATTTGGCTCCCTCCTGGGATTCTCCTTCCTCATCTGGCCACATATGGTATAGTTTGCCTAGTATCTGCTCCGGGTGGCTATTGTTCTCTAAGACCATAAATTCCTTAAGGTCGAGCAGTCAGTCCATAACCTCCGAGTGGCAAGGTACACTTCTGTCCCTTAACTGAAAAAAATCTAAGCTGCTACCACAACTGCTCTTGAAAAGCAGATACAGGGGCGCCTAGGTGGCTCAGTGGGTTAAAGCCTCTGCCTTAGGCTCAGGTCATGATCTCAAGGTCCTGGGTCTCTGCTCAGCAGGGTCCTGGGTCCTGGGTCTCTGCTCAGCAGGGAGCCTGCTTCCTCCTTTCTCTCTCTGGCTGCCTCTCTGCCTATTAGTGATTTCTGTCTGTCAAATAAATAAATAAAATCTATTAAAAAAAAAAAAAGAAAGAAAGAAAAGAAAAGCAGATACAAGAGCCAGGTTACGCGTTCATGCAAGCGTGTGAAGGTAGATGGAACCTTCAGTAAAGCAGAAATTCAACAATATCTCCTACGCTGCACCCCCACCCCAGTCACTTACTAATGACACTCCAAGGACCGAGAACAAAGAGAGAGTAGGGAGAATCCCACCCCACTGGGTGACAAGGAATCCAGACCTGCCCTCAGGCACAGCAGTGCATCTGCTGACAAACCAAGGAGAAAGGAGATTCACAGAATCAAAGACTGTCAGAGCTGCAAAGGCTTCAGGTATCATCTAGAATGCCGTGTTTCTTAAACTGGCCAGTGAGCGTGGACTCAGAGAGCTGCAAAGTCTCATTAAGAAAATTTCTATTTTTTGTTTTGATTATAATATTAAAAAAAAAAAAAAAGGAAGTGTATTCTGGATCCTCTAGATAACTACCTTATAATCAAGTACAAACACACAAGTTTAGAGGCCGTGTTTGCAGCTGTGTTCCCAGCTGCAACAGAACCAAATATCACTTAAAGTGGCCGTACTTAAATCTTCACATGTTTTCTCAAAAACTGGGGTCCATGGATCCTTAGAACATTTTCTCAGGTGTCCTAAAATTTGAGAAATACAGATTATAACCAAACGCTTTCCTTTTATAAGTCCAGAGAAGTCAGCAAGTGGTCCAAGGACAGCACAATTAGCGCTAGAAGACAGATGTCCTGATTTCCAGCCCAGGATTCTTTCTCACTCTATCTCCTGCCTCTCCAAGAGGAAAGCAGGACTTCTAAGTCCTAGTAAGTTCTTTGACTTTCCTAATCATATGTTTATAAATGATCTAGTTTACCCCAAGAGCAGCAGAGAGGTGAGCATCAATAGAAAGTGAATAAAACAAATAGATAAAAAGAAAAAGAAACCACCACCATGCCTCTTTAGCTGTGTAGAGAGCTGACAGCATTTGCCCGGATACTGACCTTTGAAATGCAGCACATTTTCAGTGATGCTGATGGCAGGATTCTGTGAAAAGAGACCAAGATGCGAGAAGGGCATTTTAATAGGAGAAAAATGAAATTAAAACCGGGGCTTACTTCCCTCCATCCTTCCCCCTTAGGGACTCAGCCTCCTACCTGTGCCTCCCCCAGAAAATATATTTAGTTGTTTTGCGCAGCTCTGAGCTACATCTAGCTGTACCCATCTGAGATTGTAGGCATCTGTAAGAATAACCCTAAGCTGTTCTAACCGTGCAGAACAATTAGATACTGAGTCAGTCCATTCCCATAATGGCAAATGGTACAAAGGTGCTACGGGAGGTGTTTCCGAGGAGGACCCAGATCTCTACGACTCAGCCCCGGAGCTGTGGAAGCAAAGAGTCTAGTGGAACAGATGATGAGTCATTTCCTGTCAGAAGATCTCAAATAGTACAAGTAACATACGCTCAAGACCAAAAGAGTAGTAAAAAGCAGTTAAGTGTTTTAAGTGTTAAGAGAGCAAGCACAACAAGAACAGGATGGCTGAGGAGAGGTTCACCCAAAGTGAGACCTATAAGGCCGCAGAAGGGCTGAACAATCACAAGGGATTTCACCCAAAATGAAAGGTGCAGTGCCCTCACCTCAGGCTCCATCCTCTTAACCCCCATCCCAACCAACCTAAAGAGATCAAAATTCTCCAGATTGTTCACTTATTCCCAGAAATTGCTACATGACTTTAAAAGCATAATTTAGAGTGTAACTACTTAGCTCTTTTTTCAATGGATGAGAAAGGACTTCCCCCCACCCCCCAGCTCAAAGTTAATAACCAAGGAGCAGCATGTTTCCAGCGCTGTGACTAATTCATTTGTTTTTCTCCTGCAGGCTCAGCTCTCTGTGCTCCAACATGCATGGAAGGAAACCAACAAATGACAGAGAGAAGATTGGAGAGGGGGTATAACAATGGGGAGAGGGGGACTGCATTCTCTAATTCACAGTCAAGAGGGT
Organism: Mustela nigripes; assembly: GCF_022355385.1. Taxonomy (NCBI): domain Eukaryota; kingdom Metazoa; phylum Chordata; class Mammalia; order Carnivora; family Mustelidae; genus Mustela; species Mustela nigripes. The sequence continues at coordinate 45,114,835 of NC_081569.1, read as the reverse complement.
TAGGAAAAGGGAAAGAATGAATGCTGGCGGGGAGGGGAGCATTTGAGCCAAGCTCTATGTTGAGAGCCTCCCTATTGGGAGAACAGACTTTAAGCTGAGATGCTCACCCAAAGGAGCTAAAATTCTAGATGATCCTCTCTGTGGCAGGAAGAGGGAGTTAGGGAACCTCAACAAAAGAGGTTACACTTCCAAGGGCATGGCTCCTCAGTAAGGGAAACAGGGCTTTGATGCAAGTATTTTCATTAAAGCTAAAGTTCTAGAACGTCTTGGAGGTAAGGTTCCCACCCAGGTCACTTCTTGCCCAACTCAGTGTGCTTCCCATACTCTAAATCACTTGGAAGGAAAAAGGAATGAAATTGAATCGGTAGTCAAACTTCTGACAGACAAAAGTCTTCGACCAGATGGCTTCACAGGTAAATTCTACTGAACATTTAAAGACGAGTTAATACCCATCTTTTTCAAACTGTTAAAAAAAAAAAAGTGAGGACTAAGGAATACTTCCAAACCTATTCCATGAGACCAGCATTACCCTGATACCAAAACCAGACAGACACTACAAATGAACAAACAAACCAAAAACCCGATCCCCCCCACCCCGCACAAAAAAACACAGACCAATGTCGCTAATGAACACAGAACCAAAAATCTTCAACAAAATATTAGTGAACTGAGGGGTGCTGGGGTAGCTCAGTTAAGCACCCGCCTTCAGTTCAGGCATGGTCCTGAGGTCCCAGGATAGAGCACCACATCACCTCAGGCTCCCTGTTCAGCAGGAAGCCTGCATCTTCCACTCCCTCTGCCCCTCCCCGGGGCTGTGCGCCGGCTCTCAAAACTTTAGAAAAAATATTAGCGAACTGAAATCAACAATACATTAAAGGATCACACACCATAATCAAGTGAGATTATTCCAGGGATGCAAAGACCATTCAGTATTTGCAAATCAATCAACATGATACACCACATTAACAAAATGAAGGATAAGGTCATATGATCGTCTCAATAGATAAAAAAAAAACCTTCTGACAAACTTTATCCAATGAGAAGCTCAGTGGTAAAATGTATCATCACTTACAATAAAAAACCTCTCAACAAAGTGTGTGTAGAGAATACACTTCAGCATAATAAAGGCCATATAAGACAAAATCGCAGCCAACATCATATATACACAATGGCAAAAAGCTGAAAGCTTTTCTTCTAAAATCAGGAAGACAAGGATGTCCTATCTCTTCACTTTTATTTAACGTAGCACTGTTAATCCTAGCTACAGCCATCAGACAAAAACACAAAAACAAAAGGTACCCAAATTGGTAAAAAAAAGAAGAAGAATTATCACTATTTGTAAATGGCATGAAAGTATATTCAGAAAGCCATAAAGACTCCACCAAAAAACTACTAGAATAAACGAATTCCATAAAGTTGCAGGATACAAAATCAATATACAGATATCTGTACTTCTATACACTAATAATGAATTATCAGAAAGAGAAATTACAATCTCATTTACAATTGAATCGGGAATAAAATAAGCTAGGAATAAATTTAACCAAGGAGGTTAAATTTGTACTCTGAAAACTACAACACACTGAGGAAAGAAACTGAAGAAGATGTAAATAAATGGAAAGATATATTCCATGCTCCCGGATTGGAAGAATAGTGTTAAAACGTCCACACTATCCAAAGCAATCTACAGACTAAATGCTATCTCTATCAAAAATATCAATGGTATCGTGGCACCTGGGTGGCTCAGTGGGTTAAAGCCTGTGCCTTCAGCTCAGGTCATGATCCCAGGGTCCTGGGATCCAGCCCCGCATCAGGCTCTCTGCTCAGCAGGGAGCCCGCTTCCTCTTCTCTCTCTCTGCCCGCTTCTCTGCCTACTTGTGATCTCTGTCTGTCAAATAAATAAATAAAATCTTTAAACTATATATACATATATCAATGGTATCTTTCACAGAACTGGAATAAATAACCCTAAAATTTATACACAGCAACAAAAAGACCCCAATAGCTAATCCGATTCTGAGAAAGAACAAAGCTGGAGACATCATGCTCCTTGATTTCAAAGCTATAGTGTATGTGTGTGTATAGATAGACATATATATATTATACTACACAGCTATAGTAGCCAAAACAGTATAGTACTTGCACAAAGACAGAAACATACATCAATGAAACAGAACAGAGCCCAAAAATAAAGCCACATTTCCATGGTCAATTAATCTATGGCAAAGGAGGCAAGAACATGCAATGAGGAAAGGACAGTCTCTTCAATCACTAGTGCTGGGAAAACTGGACGACCTTCTTAAACCATATACAGAAATAAACACAAAATGAATTAAAGACTTAAACATAAGACCTGAAACAATAAAACTCCTTAAAGAAAACATAGTCAGGGGGCGCCTGGGTGGCTCAGTGGGTTAAACCTCTGCCTTTGGCTCGGGTTATGATCTCAGGGTCCTGAGATGGAGCCCCACATGGGGCTCTCTGCTGAGCGGGGAGCCCGCTTCCCCTTCTCTCTCTGCCTGCTTCTTCCCTGCCTCCTTGTGTGTCTCTGTCCAATAAATAAATAAAATCTTTATTTTTTTTTAAAGATTTTATTTATTTATTGGACAGAGAGAGAGATCACAAGGAGACAGAGAGGCAGGCAGAGAGAGGAGGAAGCGGGCTCCCTGATGAGCAGAGAGCCTGATGTGGGGCTCGATCCCAGCACCCTGGGATCATGACCTGAGCCGAAGGCACAGGCTTAACCCACTGAGCCTCCCAGGCGCCGCATAATCTTTTAAAAAAAAAAAAAAGAAAGAAAGAAAACATAGTCAGTATACTCCCAGATATTGGTCTTTGAAATATCTTTTCGGGCAGCGCCTGGGAGGCACAGTCAGTTCAGTGTCCAACTCTTGATTTCAGCTCAGGTCATGCATGATCTCAGGGTTGTGAGATCAAGCCCCACATTGGGCTCTGTGCTCAACCCAATCTGCTGCTTCAGATGCTCTCTCTGACCCTCCCCACTGCGCGCGCGTGCTCTCTCTCTCTCTCTAAAATAAATAAATAAATCTTCTAAAAAAGGAAAGGAAATATTTTTTTTGCATCCCACTCTTCAGACAGGGACAACAAAAGTAAAAACTAACAAATAGGACTACATCAAACTGAAAAGCTTTTTGCACAGTGAAGCAAACCATTAACAAAACAAAAATGCAACTCACTGAATGGGAGAAGACATTTGTAAGTGATAGGTACCTTAAGGGATTAATATCCAAAATATATCAAGAACTCCTCTACAACTCAACAACAACAACAACAACAAAAATCCAATTAAAAAATGGGCCCAGGATCTGAATACACATTTTTTCAAAGACATCCAGATGGCCAACAGACACATGAAAAGATGCTCAACATCATTCATCATCAGGGAAATGCAAATCAAAGCCACAGTATCACCTCACACCTGTCAGAATAGCTATTATCCAAAAGGAAAAAAAAAAAAAAAGCTTGGTGAGGACGTGAAGGAAAGGAAGCCCTTGTGCACTGCTGGTGGGAATGTAAATTAGTACAGCCACTATGGAAAACAGGATGGAGGTTGCTCAAAATATTAAAAATAGGGGCGCCTGGGTGGCTCAGTGAGTTAAAGCCTCTGCCTCCGGCTCAGATCATGATCTCCGGGTCCGACAGAGCCCAGCATCAGGCTCTCTGCTCAGCAGGGAGCTTCCCCCTCTTTCCCTGCCTGCCTCTCTGCCTACTTGTGATCTCTCTCTGTGTTCGATAAATTTTTTAAAATCTTTTAAAAAAATGAAAAATAGAATTACCATATAATCCAGCAATTCTACATCTGGGTATTTATTCCAAAGAAAATGAAAACACCAATTTGAAAAGACATACACATCCCTATGTTCACAGCAGTAATATTTACAACATCCAAGATACATAAGCAATGTAACCGGCCATCCACGGATGAGTGGGTAAAGCTGTGGCATAGACACACAATGCAATACCGGCCATCAAAAAGAATGAAATCTTGCCATTCATGACGACATGACTGGACCTAGAGGCTACTATGCTAAGTGAAATGAGTCAGACAGAAAAGGACAGATACTGTAGGATTTCACTTCTAAGTGGAATCTAAAGAGCAAAACAAGAACACAAAACAGAAACAGGCTCAAAAAGTACAGAGAACAAGCTGGTGGTTGCCAGAGAGGAGGGGGGAAGGCGATGAGTGAAACAGGTAAAGAAGATTAAGAAGTAAAACTTCCACTTATCAAATGAGTAAGTCACAGGAACATAAAGTACAGTAAAGAGAATCTAGTCACTAATATTCTAATAACCTCATATGGTGACTAGACTCTGGCAGTGATCATTTCATAATGTACACAGATGTCAAATCACTATTCTGTACACTCAACACTAATACGCCAGCTATAATTTTTTTAAAAAAGAATATAAATTTCCTGCCACCCCTACTTTAGTTGCATCTCTCAAGCTTTGAATGTAGTATTTTCATTATTATTCAGTCTAACATATTTCCTAATATTATCATTTCTTTGACACATGGGTTACTGAGAAGTATTTAATTTCCAAACACATGAGATTTTCTAGTTATCTTGTTATTAACTTCCACCTAAACTGCACTGTGATCGGCGGGCATTCTCTGTATGATTTTAATCCTTTCAAATTTGTGGAGACTTGCATTCAGAAGCAGTATGAATTGTATAAATGTTCGAATGAACTTGAATGCGTATTCTGGAATTTACATGCAGGATTCTATATATGTCTACTGATTCACTGTTAACTATTTGGTCACATAATCTGTATCTTTGCTGAATTTTATCTTGTTATTCTATCAATTACTGAGAAATCACACTATTGTCAACTTATCTGTCTCTCCTATTTCTGTTACTTTATGCAGTACTGAGGCCGTGTTAGTTACATATAACTTTAATATTGTTTTACCTTCCTGATGAATTCAAACCTCTATCATTATGAACTGACCTTTCTATATCAAAAATACATCTTGGTCTAAAACTCTTACCCGGTATCAGCGTAGCTAGATCACAGGGATCCCCACTGGCTTCTGCCAGGCACCTAAGAGCTGGGTGTCTTTTTTTTTTTTTTTTTTTTTTTTTTTTTTTTTTTTAAAGATTTTATTTATTTATTCGACAGAGAGAGATCACAAGTAGGCAGAGAGGAAGGCAGAGAGAGAGGAGGAAGCAGGCTCCCTGCTGAGCAGAGAGCCCGATGCGGGACTCGATCCCAGGACCCTGAGATCATGACCTGAGCCGAAGGCAGCGGCTTAACCCACTGAGCCACCCAGGCGCCCGAGCTGGGTGTCTTAAAAATAATGACACCAGTTATTATATATAATAATGACCCACTCTACCAGTTGAGACCATTTTTTTTTTAAAGATTTTACTTATTTATTTGACAGAGAGAGATCACAAGTAGGCAGAGAGGCAGGCAGAGAGAGAGGAGGAAGCAGGCTCCCTGCTGAGCAGAGAGCCCGATGTGGGACTTGATCCCAGGACCCTCAGATCATGACCTGAGCCGAAGGCAGCGGCTTAACCCACTGAGCCACCCAGGCGCCCCAGTTGAGACCATTTTAAACTAAATTCATGACCTGAGGATTTTTAGATCTTCAAAATTGTATACATTTGGGCTACATAATCTTTTAAAAGCCAACCAATGATTTTAACTCCTCAAGGACCGTTTCCTCTACTTTGCTCAGTGTTAAGTCCTCTGAAGATGGGGAGCTGGGATGGATTTACTTTTAGTTCATCCTTAGCGAAAGAGTATGGACCTTTGAAGTAGTTTACAGGGAGAAGGGTTTCCTATTACATATTGAATTTGGTGGGCTTTGGCCTTACTTTGTCCCCTGGACTCTGTTGGGCTGTCAAAGCCAAATTTTAAGTTCACTCAGCTGAGCTAATGTTTTTAAGGCAAAAGCAGTTTCACTGTTCAGCTTTATCAGAGTTTCCCCTATAATTTCTAATGATGATTTTAATGATGATTTCTAATGATGATTTTAAGATTTTTACTGAGCATTTTTAGTTGTTTATAGAATCTGCATAACCTAGCCAATCTTTTATTAGAGGAATTGTTCCTTTGCTTATAAAAGAAAAATGAATAGGGAAAAGGGGGAAAAGTGACTCTGAAGTTGGATGGACCTGGGTTCAAATCCTAGTTATACCACTTTTTATTATTATTTTTTTTAAAGATCTTATTTATTTGACAGAGAAAGATCATAAGTAGGCAGAGGAGCAGGCAGAGAGAGAAGGGGAAGCAGGCTCCCCAAGGAGCAGAGAGCCCGACGTGAAGCTCAATCCCAGAACCCTGAGATCATGACCCGAGCCGAAGGCAGAGGCTTAATCCACTGAGCCACCCAGGTGCCCCCATTTTTTATTTTTATCATTCACTTTCAAATCCACAATGGTCATTTTTTAATTTTTTTTTTTTTTAAGATCTTATTTTATTTATTTGACAGAGCACAAGCAGGCAGAGCAGCAGGCAGAAGGAAAGAAGCAGGCTCCCCGCCAAGCACGGAGCCCAATACAGAACTCGTTTACAGGACCCCGGGATCACGACCTGAGCCACAGGCAGCCGCCCAACCAACTGAGCCACCCAGGCGCCCAACAACTGTCGTTATTTTTAAGACAACAGTAACACCGTTCATTTCACAATATTGTTGTAAGAACTGAATTATAATAATGTGTAGAGAATCTGTTAACTACTAAGGACTTAGATTCTCATTGCTTTTCTTTCTCTGCCTTAGAATGCCCATTCTAAGTTTCCATACCTGTTGAATACTATTCACCTCCCAAAGTCCAGACCAAATATTTATTCCTCTTCCCTCCTGCTCACCTCCAACATAAAAATTAATAGTTTCTTTAGTGCTTTGTCTTCACCTGTATTATAATACTAACCACACTGTTCTCCAATCATTGTTTATTGGTTTATCTGCCCCTCTAGACTTGAGTTCCTTGATGGAAGGGGCTGTGTCTTACTCATCTCTGAATCCCTAGTGTCTCATTAACTCTTGAGTGAACTGAAATTAATTCATCCCATTTTCACAATTTCTGACAAAACTACAGAGGTCAGTGAACTATATGCTACCTAAGCCTTTAGACATTTAGAGCTCATCTAAATCACTAGTATTTAGTTTTGCACATGTGTGTGATTAATACAAGCACAAAAAACAGTTATATGGCAATCTTGAGGCTGCTGTCTTTATAAAGGACTGCTTCCAAGATCAGCCCTTGGTTGGCATTAGGAAATCTGGCTTTCCTCCATCCCCTAACAGTTGGTTCACCATGCCTACAATGTGATTAGTGGTGAACACCAACTCTCCTTCTGGGAGTCTAGAATTTGGGTACACGGGTGCTGACTCTCTAATGGGCTTCCCTGGGCAGAAACATTGCACATAAGTTACTGCAGTTTTCATTGCTGGAAAAAAAGAGCAACTCAAGTGTATACCTTCACAGGAAGGAGAGAGGATGAGGAGCCCTGTGCACGGAATTTCTCTACACTCCACCTGTGTTTTTTTAATCCTTTGCTCATCCTGTCGTATATCCTTTCGTTGTAATAAATCTTAGCCAGAACAACTACATGCTGAATCCCATGAAGTCTTCTAGTGAATCATCAAACACAAAGGTGGGTGCACGGCATCTCCCCCAGAACAGTGTCTCAACCCAATATTTTATTGTGAAAAATTTTAATTCACTTTAAAAATTGAGGAAAAAATAGTATAATGAATACTCACATGGCATTCATCAGTTGATTATATTTAATCACACTTGCTTTTTATACACATGACTTTTCTCAGTCATTTCACAATTAGTTGCAGATAGTTCACCTCTAAACCTTTCAGCATGCTGCTTTTTTTTTTTTTATAAAGATTTTATTTATTTATCAGAGAGAGAGAGGGAGAGCGAGCAAGCACAGGCAGACAGAATGGCAGGCAGAGGCAGAGGGAGAAGCAGGCTCCCCGCTGAGCAAGGAGCCCAATGTGGGACTCGATCCCAGGACGCTGGGATCATGACCTGAGCCGAAGGCAGCTGCTTAACCAACTGAGCCACCCAGGCGTCCCAGCATGCTGCTTTTAAATAAGGACATTCTCTTACATAATTACAATTTTCTCACACCTAGGAACAAAAATTCTATATCCTTTAATAAACAGTTTCTATTTAAACAATGGCCTGAAAAATGTTTACTTGTTTCAGTTATCTACTGTAATGCAAAACTTGGTGGCTTAAAACCACTATGAAAAAACAAAAAACAAAAAAACACTATTTTATTATCTGACACTAAACTATGCTCAGCTGCACAGTTAGGCTCCACTGGACGGTGGCTACGGCTATCAAATACTGGATGGGAACATCCCAGATGGTCACTCACATGGCTCAGAGTTGACACTGATTGTCATTTGGGAGTTCACGTGGGACTGTTGACCAGCGTACCCATACGTGTGACCTCTCTGTGTGATCTAGGTTTCTCACAGTTGGGCTGCTGAGTTCTGGGAGGGAACATCTCAACAAGTGTTCTCAAACAGAAGCACAAGCTGGCAGTCCTCCTAAAAAGGTTAAGCCTGGGAATGGCCACAGTATTATTCTGCAGCATTCTATAAATTGCCACAGGACCTGCCCAGATTCAAAGAAAGAATAGAGTCCATTTCTCCATTGAGCTCTTGATATGGCTACTTTTAAACCATTACTATGGGGCACCTGGGTGGCTCAGTCAGTTAAGAGTTTTCCTTGGGCTTAGACCATGATCCCAGGGTCCTGGGATGAAGTCCTACATCCAGCTCCCTGTTCAGGCAGGAGCCTACTTCTCCCTCTTCCTCTGTCATTCCCCCTGTCCCCCTGCTTGTGCTCTCTTGTTCTCTGTCAAATAAATAAATACAGTCTTTAAAAATTTAAATTAGGGGTGCCTGGGTGGCTCAGTGGGTTAAAGCCTCTGCCTTCGGCTCAGGTCATGATCCCAGGGTCCTGGGATGGAGCCCAGCTTCGGGCTCTCTGCTCAGCAGGGATCCTGCTTCCTCCTCTCTCTCTGTCTGCCTCTCTTCCTGCTTGAGATCTCTGTCTGTCAAATAAATAAATAAATACTCTTTTAAAAAATTTTTAAATTAAATTAAATTAAATAAACCACTCCTGCATTTACATTTAAAACACACACACACACAAATCCAGAAACCAATCAATTTTCATACATTACATTTGACTGTTCTGTCTATCTTAACACAATATAGACTTCTACTTTTATTATTTTTAATCCATGCCAGTTGTCTTAGACAATGTATCACGTTATGGATTTGTCTGGACGTTCCTTATTAATCATTTTTGACAAGAATATCTCATAGGTGACATAGGTACTTTTTTTTTTCTTTTTATGAGTAGTTCTTAAGGCATTGTAGGAGAAGGTGCATACCATCAGAGGGGTGATACTAACCTTGATCATTTAATTGATAGGGATTGCCAAACTCTCTACTTTAAAAGTACTTTTTCTTTTGTAATTAGTAAGTAATTTACTCTTTCCTCCAATGGAACGGTCATCCACTGTTAATCCTTGCCTGATTTGGAGACCTCACAGTGATGATTTTCTAATTCAATCATTCCATCTTCATTTTTAGCTGGCATTCTTCTATAAAGAAGAGTTTTTCCCTTTCTCTCTTCCCTCTTCATTTTTTAAATTGAAATTTTTAATAAGGTAATTGTAAATCCACATGCAGTTATAAGAAATAACACCAAGAGATCCCCTGTACTCTTTGCCCAGTCTCTCCCAAAGACAGTATTTTACATAACTATAGCATAATATCACAGTCAGGATATTGACATTGATATGACCCACTTATCTTATTCATAGTTTCCCAGTTTGACTTGTATTCATTTGTGAATATGTGTAAGTACTATACAATTTTATTATAAGTGTAGGTTTGTCCATCACAGATACTGAACTGTTCCAGATCCCTAGTGCTGCCCTTTTGGAACCACACCCACCTCCCGCCCCTTCCCCTAGGCCTCCCCACCCCCACCCCACACCTCCATCTTCCTTTCGTTTTGAGTATCACTCTGGACTGATGGTTCTTCTTTTTTAGTTCCCTCTGTCAAAGTCCACTACTATTCTTGTTCCTTTTGCTGTTCAAATGATCACAAATTTGGCCAGGTGAAATCCTTTCAAACTAGCTCCTGTGTGATTCTGACATGACTTTATGGCTTTTGAGGATGTACTTTCTCTAGCATAGACCTGGAATAATCAGCCGTTTCTTCAAAGAGCCTTGAATGGTAACTTAGAAAACATGATCTGGGGGCACCTGGCTGGCTCAGTCAGTAGAGTATCTGAGTTTAATAAGTCCCATGTTGGGCATAGAGCCTACTTAAAAAAAAAAGAAAGAAAGAAAGAAAGAAAAGAAAACATGATCTGGCACATTGAGGTACACTAAATGCTCATTTTTAGCATCTAGCTAGGAATTTTAAAAGTCATGTTGTCATATGTTTAAATTTCCAATTCAAATTTACTATTACAGAGCTTCTCATCTTCTGTTATTCAATATTTTTACCGTTTTTCTTACACCGAAAACCTTGGTTCCTAATAGCATTAACACATTTACTTATTTGATCCTCAAAAGCTTTCGGAATTATATCAGTATTCTTACTGACAATAAACCTACTGAGTGAAGTATGGTTTTTTTTGTTTTTGTGTTTTTTTTTAAAGATTTTATTTATTTATTTGACAGAGAGAGAGATGACAAATAGGCAGAGAGACAGACAGAGAGAGAGATGAGGAGAAGCAGGGTCCCTGCTGAGCAGAGAGCCCTATGCGGGACTCGATCCCAGGCCCCTGGGATCATGACCTGAGCCGAAGGCAGAGGCTTAACCCACTGACCCACCCAGGCGCCCCTGAAGTATGGTTTTTTTTTTTATTCTTAGAATGCATTTTACTAAAGAACCAAAGTACTGTGTTCGAAGTTAGTTTTATTAACTTATTTATCTGGATGGTTATGTTATCAACTTGATATACAGTTACGTCCTTTTGATTCTGTTTGTAATGAATTTCAAGATTTGCCATTGTATTCTTTTTTTTTGAATTATGTAAAATGCTCACATGGGTGAAAAGTCAAACTGTAGAAACAGATCTTCAGAAGTCCTACCTCAAACCCATGTCCCTCCACAACATTTCCTACTCACTACCCACAGGTAAGCATTTCAAGAGCTTCTGTTTTATCCTTCCTCCGTACATGTGCACACACGTCTTCCAAAAACTAAGTAAATATACCCAGATAGCCTTATATCTCTTCCTTCCTATATTAAATGTAGAATATAATATACATTCTCACACACCTTGCTTTTTTCACCTAGATCAGTCCTCATCATTTCATAGAGATCTCATTCCTTCTTTTTCCAGCTGCATTATACTGTGGGTGTACATACTAATTCAAATCCCCTGCAATCTACCTTATTTGGATCCAAATTCTACTTACACTTAACAAAACAGGGTAAGGGGTATCTGGGTAGCTCAGTCAGTTAAGCAACCCACTTGCAATTTCGGCTCAGTTTGCGATCTCAGGGTCATGAGCTCGAGCCCTGAGTGGGGCTCTGTGCATAGCAGGGAATGTGCTTGGGATTCTCTCTCTCTTTTTCCCTTTGACCTTCCCCACCTCCCCTCAAATATAAATAAGTAAATAAATCTTTAAAAAAAAAAAATAGCTCAAGGCCTACATCCTTTAGAAAGAAAGCCTTCCCCTCTTCTCTGGACTCCAAGAACACTGCACCACTGATGACTCTGCTCAGCCTCTCCCCCCACCAAAAGGGAGCTTCTTTTTTTTTTTTTTTAAGAAGAAGGTGATCTTTTTTTTTTTTTAAGATTTTATTTATTTATTTGACAGAGATCGCAAGTAGGCAGAGAGGCAGGTAGAGAGAAGAGGAAGCAGGCTCCCCAGGACCCTGAGACCATGACCTGAGCCGAAGGCAGAGGCTTTAATCCACTGATCCACCCAGGCACCCTAAGAGGGAGATTCTTTAAAAGTTACCTATAATCAGGGTGCCTGGGGTGTTTATATGCAACTAATGAAATCACTGAACTCTACCTCTGGAATGAGTAATATACTATATGTTAATTAACTGAATTTAAATAAATTTAATTTAACTTTAAAACAAAAAGCTGTTTCTGGTGGTCTTTGGTGAGGTTGGGGTGGGCGGATTGTATAAAATGTCCCATTGCTGAACAATCTCAACAATAGTTGGTAGTGTTAGACTTTTCATTTTTCCCAACCTAATATAAGAAATATTATCAATTTCTAACAAATACTATCCCTTTAATTTACATGTCCCTGATTACGACTGAGATCAAGCATCTTTTTAGGTTTACTGGTCATTCTTGTTTCCTTTTACTCTGAATTGCTTATATTTTCTGCCCCTTTTTCTAACAAGTAATATGTCTTTTTCTTATTGATTTGTAGGTGGTCTTTTACATATTTCAGATGTTAATTACCTGTCGGTGATACGTGCTGTAGATATCTTTTTCAAGCTTGTCTTAAATTAATCTTCAGGAGTTATGTTTCATGTGTCTTATTTAACACATTATTCCCTGTTCCAAAATCATGAAGATAGTCTCTGATATTTTCTTTTAGTAGTTTTGCTTTATGCATTCTGGTCATTAGCTCCCCTGGAACTGACTTTTGTGGCGAGATCTTATATAATCTTTTTGCTATTTGGATTACCACCTGTCCCCAAACAATTTCCCAAATGGTTCATCTTTTCCCCAATTAATATGTAAAGCCACTTCTGCTGTACAATAAGTTTTCATATATGGATAATTCTGCTTAATAGACTCTACCCTATTCTACTGCCCTTTGTGCTTCTCTCTCTTTTAAGGTTTAGTATCACAATAATAATCCTTTCACTTGAATAGCAAACTAGAATTAACAAAGCACTTTCAAATCCATTGTCCAATTCAGACCTCAAAACAATCCTGTGAATTCGGTGCATTCACATTTATCTGGATGAAGAAACCGAGGGACATAAGGGTTAAATGAATTACCCACGGCCACCAGACAGGAAGTAGAACAAGACCCCAATCTCACTTCTTCGGTTACCCCTCTTTCCACCAGAGTGTCTATCAAGTAAGGACAAAAACAATATCTGTCAAACAGCTCCCAAACACAGGTATGCACATTGTTCACACACAACTAAAAAAAAAAAACAAAACAAAACCTTGATAAATTAACGAATGCTTTAACAACTATGGTTGTTGGCACAAACCTGTCAATTACGTTTTTCTTGAAAATAAACTCTATTCTGAAAATAGCCTTGCCCTAGTCCCCTCGACTCCAGCTAGCATCTTTGCTACCACTAACGTCACACACAGGCAAGGCTGCTGTTGGAAGTCTTTATTGTGCATCATTCCTCCTCACATTAGTGGACGTTTCTCGGAGCCACTAGCCCTGTGCTCTAAGGACAGAACAGAGATGTGAAAACTGAACAGTTCTCTGTGTCTCAGAAAGGGAGGGGAGCAGAGTTGATGTCCCTAAATTGGAATTCAACACTAAAACTCAGTAACTATGGGAAACGCCAGAAAGCAGGGGGCGACAGAGAGCTGTCCAACAACCCAATACTTAGCTTAATGAGATAAAAGGAGGCACTCCACACGTGGTCTTCATTGAATAAATGAATTGTTTCATCCAGAGCCTGAATTACAGGTTCAACAGCCGTGCACTGAGCAATTGAGAAATGAAAAGAAAGAAAGAAAAAAACAAACCCAGCAGCCCTGACATTCAGAGAGTGGCCTGTCACTCACAGCTTGGCCATCTTACTCTTCTGTTGGACATAATGGCACAGAATACCAATCTTGGACAAGGCTATTCTGAAACCTCAGTGAAATGAGACAAAGGTCATTTCATAATTTTATGTAAGCACAGACCAATAAAATGGCTGCTATGCCACTCCCAAAATACTTTCTCTTGGCCAAAATGAGTGACTGTGACTTCTCTACCAATTACATTTATTCTTTTGCTAGTCTCTCCTCCCTACAGGTAGGATGTATTCTGATAGCCAACCACAGAATTGCCCGTTTTCTGACAGCATTTAAATCCTACAATCAGTTCTAACCCCCTTAATGAGACATCATCGTCCCGCATGGGGTACGATCTTCCTTCCTGAAATGAATAATAAACCCAACTTGTTTCACCAGGGGTGTTTCCCTGGCACTTTGGCTGTAGTTGCCCCGACACGGTACAAGTCGGGCAAACTAAGAGTCTACGCCTTTCTCTTCCTGGAACATTCTTCTAATCTCAGTTTGACAAGAACACTTCATCTCAGGGTGCCTGGGTGGCTCAGTCATTAAGCCTTCGGCTCAGATCATGATCTCAAAGTTCTGGGATCAAGCCATACATCGGGCTCTCTGCTTAGCAGGAAGCCTGCTTCTGCCTCTCCCACTCCACCTGCTTGCTCTCTCTCTGTCAAATAAATAAATAAACAAATAAAATCTTAAAAAGAAAAAAAAAGAACACTTCATCTCATTTCAGGAAGTCATCTCTAACTAAGCATAAGAGAGGTAACAGATTCCTTTAACACCAGAGACCTGGTTCATATCCAACTCCAATTCTACCAATAAACATACTCCTACACAAAACTTTTTGTCTGTATATGATAATATGCTTCTTCTAGATAGTATGCTCTTGGAAAGCCGAGACTGTCTGACTCATCTCTGTAAAGCTCTAGTACCTCACACATGGTAGAGGATTTCTTTTATGAGTGGTATTAACACATTGCTTTGGTGGGGGGGGGGTATTTTTTCCCCAAAATAAAAGGATTTCTCTCTCCAAAAGAAACTTCCTTTTTTCCTCCACCTTTGCATTTCTTTAACTACAATAACTTTCAAATGGATACCTCTCATATTTCTAAATATACCAAAGATGATTAACACGTATTCCGATTTCTTAACAAAGAGGTTTAGATCTCTCAAGACAAACATAAGTATGATGCATCCTTTCATTTGTCCAACTAATTCCCATTTCTTTCCACTATCACCACCATCCTATTCCCCTAAAAGCACCTTTGGTGTTCGCAGCTTCAAAGTATCCAGAATAGGGCATCCTTATTACAGGATAACATCTAGAGAGGGGAGGGCCTAAATGTAATTGGTCTACATAAGGCTTGGCTAAATTACTTTTTTAAAAAAGAGACTGTCATAGCACATGTTCCACAGTTACTGAGAACCCTCTCCAGATGGAGACTTTGATCCCCACCAACAACGATTTTGTTTGTTTCCTTCTTTCCTGCAACACCCTGGAGCAGAGTGGAGGGAGGCAGCACAGTACATTTATTCATCTTCTGATGCAAAAGTATAATTCAGTCTGATTTACCACATTAAATGACACGCCATGCAATGTCACATCCTATTTAAAGGCATTCTGGCCAGTTCTTTCTCTTTCAACGGGAAAACGGGTTTAAATTCCAGAAACAAAGATTCAATTCAACAAATTCAAATCCATACCCAAAGAGCACATACACTTAGCAAGAAATATGCCACACAGGTGGACAGAGAGAAATATGAACGACTGAGTCAAAGGCAGAGAAAGTTAGGTGGAATGAAGATTACAAATTGCCATAGATGTCACAGATAAGGAGCAAGGATGACTGGAGAAAGAACATTCCAGACTGAAAACTCCAGTTTCTCAAAACCTGGAGTCCTGGATGGTTTGGACAGACGCAGGGGCTACACGGGTCCTGGAACCTCCATCATGCAGGAGGCATGGACCTGGTCATACAGGGAGCTAAGGAAATCAAACATAAATGCTCGATGTAACTTAATTTTTAAGTTCTCTATGCAACTCCGCAAACCTGAGCTCACAGCCCTCTGAACAAGGGGGAAATCACTTTCAGCGGGTCTTCCGGATTTTAAAATTAAAATTAACAAGAATGATTTCCATCACTGAACGGTTGGAAGGTGGGTGTGGCCCCTCTGGGGGCAGCGGCGACCGGCCTTGCGAACGTCAGACCGGCCTGGCAGAACCTATCTGGCCAGCGCCAAACGTCCAGCCAGGACCCAGCAAGCCACCGTTCATTCTGCACCCCCGGCCCAAAGAGCTCACCCCATGCCCCGAAGGGCCTAGGCAAACCCGAACCCCGACGGCTAGGCCTCCGGGGCCGGGCGCGGGCTCCATCAGGCCGCAGGTTGGTGAACAAAGAGAAGGCCGGGGCAGCCTCCGAGAGCCGCGTAGGGCTCACGCAGCATCCGAAGGTACCTGCAGCCCTCAGGGGGTTGCGCCCCAGGCCCGGGGTCTACGGGTGTTCCTCGACGAGGGCCAGCCTCTGCCCCGGCCCGGACGCCGAAAAGTGCACCGCGTCGCCGAACCCGTTGGCGCACTGCAGGCTCTCCGGCACGCCCCGGGACAAAGGGGATGTGGGAGATCGGAAGGTCCCCGGGGCTGCAACCCGGCGCTCGTCCCGCCACCCGCACCGGCTTTTACCTGCACGTCACTCAGCTCCACGCGCAGATACAGCTCGCGGTGTCGCTGAGCCCAGTAGACGTGCGGCGTCAGCACCTGATTCTCCATGGCCACACTGCCCAGGGCGCGGGGAGACGGATCGCTGCGCCTCGCTGCCTCGGAGAGTGCGCGACTGGAGCCGGCCGATCGCAGGCCACAAACCCCCGCGCTCTTGAGCGCGGGCAGCCGGCCACCTCGAGACGCCCCACGCTCGCAGGCTGCGCTTGCGCAATGAAGATTAGGGGGCGGGGGCGGCGCGTGCTCCTGGCCTCTGCTCAATCAGGGAGGGGGCGGAGCCGGGCAGAGGTGGGAAGGGTCGGTGACGCCAGAGCCTGAGGCGGCCACCGGGAAAGTTCAGAGTCTGCAGGTGGGTGGGTGGTAGCGTTTCTCTCTCTCCTCCAGGACAGTGCTTGAAGATAGGCTTAAAAAAAAAAAAAAAAAAAAAAAATGCTGCTGGGGCGCCTGGGTGGCTCAGTGGGTTGGGCCTCTGCCTTCGGCTCGGATCAAGATCTCGGGGTCCTGGGATTGAGCTCCGCATCGGGCTCTCTGCTCAGCGGGGGGCCTGCTTCCCCTTCTCTCTGCCTGTCTCTCTGCCTACTTGTGATTTCTGTGAAATTTAAAAAAAAAAAAATTTTTTTTTTAAATGCTGGAGACACCTAAAGGACCGATCAGCGTGGGAAAGGGCTTGGGACTGGTGTATCTTGAAAATCCCTCAGGTTTTATCACCTATTAATTCAATGTTTACTGAGCGCCTACTAATAGCGCGGGGCTTCAAAACTAAACACTGGGGGCGCCTGGGTGGCTCAGTGGGTTAAGCCGCTGCCTTCGGCTCAGGTCATGATCTCAGGGTCCTAGGATCGAGTCCCGCATCGGGCTCTCTGCTCAGCAGGGAGCCTGCTTCCTCCTCTCTCTCTCTGCCTGCCTCTCTGCCTACTTGTGATCTCTCTCTGTCAAATAAATAAATAAAATTTTAAAAAACTAAACACTGGAGTTACAGCAGTACGACACAGTCCCTGCCGTCCTGGAATTCTGCAATTACGAACAGAATAAGGATGGTGATGGTTACAGGGGAAGCCCTGTGGGAAGAGGGTGGAAGAGGGTTCTAAGAGGAGAGATATCGTAAGCCTAAAGGCCAGAGGTTTTTCAGCGCAGGCCCATAGAACTTTATGCCGTGATGGAAATGTTCCATTCTGCACGGTTGAGTATGGTAGCCACTACCCACATGGGGTTTTTGAGTACTCGAATGTGGCTAGTGAGACTGAGAAATTGAATTTTCTATTTTATTTACTTTAATTTATTTAATTTAAATAGCGACTTCATAGCGGCTATCCTATTGGACAAGAGACTTGTCTCTCTTAAAATAGGAAAACCAAACTAGATACAGCATTAATTAGTGTCTAAGCTATCTCATCTGTATCCACCTTCATTCCTGAGTCTGCTACAGTGAAGAATTTAATAGGAAGCAACATTACTGTGAAAACCAGAAGTCCGGGACAAAAATGAAACTTATATTTCAGTTCTGTTAGCACCCCTTTAATTAGCAAAGCGCAGAGCATTAGGATCCGGAGATGAAGAGAAATGATGCAGGCTCTCAGGAAACATTTAAATCAGGGTGTGGATAGTATAAAATATGGGGGTTTTAATATGGTGAATGCACTGAGCTTACAAAATCAGGAAAGTGGAAACTGAGGGTTTTGAAAACCATGGGTGGACATTTGAGAATGAGTCCTTGAGAACGGGATAGTGGAATGTTAGGAGGGATTTGGTAGTGAAAGAAGCAGGAGTAGGATAGCGGATGTATGGAGCAGGAGTCCAAAGGTGAAGAAATGGGGAAATTTCTGTGTGCTGGGATTAAGGGCATGGAGTATAGAAATAACCCTGGATCTAGAAAGGCAAATAAGGAGTGAATTGGGAAAGTCTTTATTTGCTTCAGTGAGGTGTTTGTCCTGTATCCCATAGACTCCTGCGAACCAGGGAAGTTTGTCAAACTGGCAGTTAGCCAAATCAAATATGTTCTTGGCAGGACCACCTGTCAGTAAGGAGGGATTGATAAAAGGCAGACTGGGTGGAGGTGATGCAATCTGCTGGGTATAGGATAACGAAAACAGTAAACTTGATAGTCTTGAATTTTAAAAATAAAATATGTTTGAAATGATCATAGTGGGGCGCCTGGGTGGCTCAGTGGGTTAAGCCGCTGCCTTCGGCTCAGGTCATGATCTCAGGGTCCTGGGATCGAGTCCCGCATCGGGCTCTCTGCTCAGCAGGGAGCCTGCTTCCCTCTCTCTCTCTCTGCCTGCCTCTCCATCTACTTGTGATTTCTCTCTGTCAAATAAAAAAAAAAAAACTTTAAAAAAAAAAAAAAAAAAAAAGAAATGATCATAGTGTTTTCATTGCATTGCCTTTAATACAATGCAGATCCAATGTAGGACATTTTTTAAAAATTGAGGTATACAGGAAATGTGCAAATTTGAAGTGTTTAGCTTAAGCTGAATTTTTACTTATTCATCTCTGTGTAATTACTTAAGTACCATCTAGATCAAGATTGGGAACATTTCCAGCATCCCTGGGGGTTCTCTTTTACAAGTATACCTTTGCCTTCTAACCCTTCCTCCAAAATTTCTATCCTGACCTCTTTCACCATAAAGTAGATTTTGTCTGTTCTTGAATTTCATTAAATGGAATGGTTTTAGTTTGTCTCTGCGGAGTTGTATTTCATTGTATGAAGATATCACAAATTATTTATCCATCCTCTTGATGAAGGACATTTGCATTCCCATTTTTAGCTATTATAAATAATGGAAGGCAATGAACATTTATGTACCTATCTTTTGATGTGTAAATTGCTTAATTCTCTTGGATATAGGAGTAGAAATGCATGTTGCTTTTAGTAGATTAGCAGATTTTGCTTTTGTTTTTAGTTTAGGTAATACAGGTGGTAAGCTGTTTCACAAAGTTTTCTGATCAGTTTACAAACCCACAGGCAATGTTTCAAAGTTCTAGTTGCTTTATGCCCTTGCTATTTTCAGTCTTTCTAGTTTAACCATTCTGGTGGTGGGTATGTAATAAACAGTAAAATCAGTTCAGGGTACTGAAAACCTGAGGCTTATCAGCTGGCCTCCATCCAAGGTGAAAACTATTAATAAATGAAAAGACTAAATCTTGACATTTTGCCTTAGATCTGCTGGGAAGGGGGCCTGTCCAGCCTTCAACAACTAATCTACTGGAAACTTTTCTTGGACTGAATTTCCAGATCCCTCAAATAAGAGAGACAGTCCTTTCTAATGGTCTTATACCTATTTCTAAATTTTCCTGCAAAGAGACCAGCTTTTAAGGACCCCTCTCTCCAGGGGAAATCCAATAAGAAAAAAAAATGAAATAGAGGCACGATTAACGTCCAGGTAAATTACAAAACTAAAAGATGGCAGAGGAGATAAAAAGACAAAGCCAAGTAACGTGCCCAAGCCGAATGATGAAAATAAGGCTGAGGGTGTTATGATAATACTAGCCAAATAAAAATGCAAATAAAGCATTGCTCACATGTCCTGCCTTCTAGATGCAACTTCTGAGCCCCAGGGCCAAGGCCATCTCACTCTTCTCAGGCCACAGGAGGCAGTGGCTAAATACTTGCTGTGAATGAAACACACACTCAGTGCTTAAGGCTTTATTTCCAGCCTTGTTCACCTCTTTACAGCATCTTCTATTCCTGGAAGAAGTTTTAGAAAATGAGCTGTAGAATTTGGCTATCTTGTGCCTCACCCAGAATCACCCAGGGAACTATCCTTAAGGAAAATCATGTTTGTCTGTCTAAGCAGCACAACATTGAGTGGAGAGGGAGACTCACTGGGTCAGCCCAAGCACCTACTACTAAGGCACTAGGTGAACCCAGCCCATATTCCTGTAACCTCCCAGCTGTTCCAAAAGGGTGAGCACTGCAGTCAAGTCATTGACAGAAAAAAACCTCTGCCTGCCTCTCTGCCTACTTATGATCTGCAATACAGGGAAGTATCTTGGATTTTTGTTTTGCTTCTTTATAACTCTTGATCCTTCCCAATTTAGGGAGCTAAAGTGTGGCAACCCTTGCTCTTCTGCATTTGTAATAATGGGAACAGAGAACAGAGATGTCAGATTCTTCTCTTTAAATCTGGATGCACATGTAAAACAGAAATTATTTGCAATAGGTGGGTGGGGGATGGGCTAGATGCATGATGGGCATTAAGGAGGGCACTTGTGATGAGTACTGTTACAGGTAAGTGATGAATCACTAAATTCTGTTCCTGAAACCATTGCTATAGATTAAGCAACTTGACTTTAAATAAAAAAGCAACAAAATAAAACACAATAAAATATTTGGAATAGGGGCGCCTGGGTGGCTCAGAGGGTTAAGCCTCTGCCTTCAGCTCAGGTCATGATCTCAGGGTCCTGGGATCGAGTCCCACATTGGGCTCTCTGCTCAGCGGGGAGCCTGCTTCCTTCTCTCTCTCTCTCTGCCTGCCTCTATGCCTACTTGTGATCTCTGTCAAATAAATAAATAAAATCTTTATAAAAATATTTGGAATAATATGCAGACTAAATAAAAAATTTCCAAGCAGAGTAGGGAGAAAAAAGTCAAAAGAGAACTAAGGGACTCCACTTGGTGGCCTTTACACAAATGATAAACCTGACTTCAGAGTTCAGTAAACCCCAAGAGGATTTTTTTTTTTTTAAAGATTTTTTATTTATTTATTTGACAGACAGAAATCACAAGTAGGCAGAGAAGCAGGCAGAGAGAGAGAAGGGGAAACAGGCTCCTGCTGAGCAGAGAGCCCTATGTGGGGCTCGATCCCAGGATCCTGAGACCATGACCCGAGCCGAAGGCAGAGACTTAATCCACTGAGCCACCCAGGCGCCCCCCAAGAGGATTTTTTTAAAGATTTATTTATAAATTGTATTTTTTAATAAAAAATTTATTTATTTATTTAATTACTTATTTGAGAGAGAGTGCTCATGAGTGAGAGGAGGGGCAGAGGGAGAGAGAGAGAATCTCAAGCAGGCTCCATGCCCAGAGCAGAGCCAGATGCGGAGGGGGATGTCAGGATTCTGAGATCATGACTTGAGCCAAAATCAAGAGTCGGATACTCAACCGACTGAGCCACCCAGGCACCCCAAAAGATTTATTCATTTATTTGGAAGCGAGAGAGAGAGAGAAAGAGAGAGCAGGCAGGGGGAGGGGCAGAGAAGGAGGATAGAAAATCTTCAAGCAGACTCCCCACTGAGCGCAGAGCCCAGTGCAGGGCTCAGTCCCAGGACCCTGAGATCATGACCCGAAATCAGGAGACAGCCCCCCAACTGACTGAGCAACCCAGGTGCCCCAGCGGGAGGGTTTTGTTTTTTTTTTAAAGGGGCAGAGGGAACTAAGGGAGTGACCTTGGGAAAACCTGAATCTTGCCCTCACCTCCCCTTAAGGGCTTATCCAAAGCTGAAGGGAATAGTAGATCTCCCCTCAACACCCATGGCAGGTTTAGGGATCTAGGGAAAGACAAAACCTATGCACATGACCAGGTATTAGTACAAGACCCTTGAGAAGCAGTCACGCCTAGTGAAGGTAAAAGCTGACTATTAGCAAGAGCACCCACAGTTTTCCTGAATGTGGGTATGGGTAAAGGTTCAGAAGAGTATGTAAGAAGGACTAATATTTGGGGCAAAAAGGAACAGAAGAGTGTCGACTGCCAGCTAGAGACTGATAGATAACAGATCTCATTAAGTACCTCATGATGGTGGGGGAGGTCATAGCTAAGATTATCTGGAATGTTCATATCTTACCGCAGTCATAACAAAATATCACAGATGGGGAGGGAGGAGCCTAAAACAACAGAACTCTATTCTGTTATAGTTACTGGGCTACAAATCCAAAATCAGTTGCTGGCAGGACTATGCTCCCCTGAAGGTTCTAGACAAGAATTCAACCTGTTGGCTGGTGGCAATTCTTGCTGCTCTTTGGCTTGTAGGAGGATCATGCCAAACTCCACCTCTGTTGTTGCATGACCTTCTCTGGGGGTGTATCTGTTCTTGTGTCCTTATACAGCCTTCTTCTTTTTTTTTTTTTTTTTAAGATTTTATTTATTTGAGAGAGAGAGAGAGAATACAAGCAGGGAGAGCAGCAGAGGGAGAGGGAGAAGCAAAGGGAGAAGGCTCTACTGAGCAGGGAGCCTGATAAAGGGCTCCATTCCAGGACCCCAGGATCAGGACCTGAGATGAAGGCAGATGCCTCCCCGACTGAGCTACCCAGGCGCCCCTCATATGGCCTTCTTATAAGGACATAGTCAATGGCTTTGGGACCCACTCTATTCTAACATGATCTTACTTTAACTAATAACATCTGTAAAGATCCAATTTCCAAATAAGATTACATTATGGGGTTCTGGATAGACATGGACTTGAGGAGGACACTCTTATGACCAGTACAGCTGGGACAAAGGAGATTAGGAGATTCCTGGTCTCCTAGGAGAGATCCTGATATAGAACTGGGACTGGCCATTATCCCCTTCACCAGGAAGGATGCTAAATTGTGCCTGGGAATGATTCGGTGTGCCTGGAATTAACCAAGGTTATACTTTTTACTATGAAGTGAAATGGGTCATATAAATACAAGTTGAATTACAGAAAAACTTAGGAAATTAAACGTAGTACAAATCTGTATGTGGCTTGAAAATATTGCTCCTGCTACCTATGTGAAAGATGTATACAAAACAAACAAACAAAAAGTTATGATAGGGTAGTGAAATGACGAATGGATATTTCTGTAATGATGTCAGACTGTTGTGTTCAAACTGGAAGAATGATGCTTGTCGTTGCCTGGAGGTGGCAGAGGTGGTGTTACCTAGCAAGGCTTGGGCATGTCCCTCTGGGAGCCAGAGTTCCCAGAATTTTCTCCTCCTATGGCCTGGGCCATGCTCTAAACCTAGGAAAAGATTAATACATGTGGCCAATTGATTTTGGAAGTTCCATGTGAGAGTTGCTAATAAGCAACCATATGACTCTGGGCAAGTCATATTCCCTCTCTGGACCTTTGTTGTTCTTTCTGTGAAATAAAAGAATTAGGCTTAACCATCTCCAAAATCACTGTCAATTTGTTGATTCTGTGATTCTTTGATTTTAGGTATAGGTATAGGTATAGATACAGTGTGTGTATGCATGTGTGTCTGTGTGTAAACAAAGATCAGAGTGCTGAGGGACAGAGCCAGGATGGTCTTTTCTGGGGATATGGCCCCAGCCTCAATAGTAGATCTCTGGAACATATCCAGAGCTCATGTTTACCTTTGCTGCCTCTTCTTTCCTTTCCTACCCACCTCAGAGGTGGGTAGGTTTCTGTGATCTTAACATCTTCACCACCATTCATAAATAGAATTAATAAATGGAATGCTTAATGGGCACTAGGCATTGCTAAGCACTTTAAATGCATTATATATTTCCTTCATTCATTTCAGTGATGTTACCGAACTCATTTAAAAAAAATTTTTTTTAAGATTTTATTTATTGGGGCGCCTGGGTGGCTCAGTGGCTTAAGCCGCTGCCTTCGGCTCGGGTCATGATCTTAGGGTCCTGGGATCGAGTCCCGCATCGGGCTCTCTGCTCAGCAGGGAGCCTGCTTCCTCCTCTCTCTCTCTTTCTCTCTGCCTGCCTCTCTGCCTACTTGTGATCTCTCTCTGTCAAATAAATAAATAAAATCTTTAAAAAAAAAAAAAAAAGCCTCTGCCTTCAGCTCAGGTCATGATTCCAGGGTCCTGGGATGGAGCCCCGCATCGGGCTCTCTACTCAGCAGGGAACCTGCTTCCCTTCCTCTCTCTCTGCCTGCCTGCCTCTCTGCCTACTTGTGATCTCTGTCTGTCAAATAAAGAAATAAAATCTTTAAAAAAAAAAAAGATTTTATTTCTTTATTTGACATAGAGAGAGACAGTGAAAGAGGGAATATAAGCAGGGGGAGTGGGAGAGGGAGAAGCAAGCTCCCCTCAGGCGACTGAGCTGCCAAGGCACCCCTACCAAACTAATTTTACAGATGAAAGAAATAAAGCTTAGGAAAGCCCAATATCACTGTCAGTAAGGAGAGGAACCAGGATGTGAACTCAAGTCTGGCTGATTCCAGGAGTGCATGCTCTTACACATGAGTCCCAGAGAAAAAGTACCACTGCTTGAAGATCATGAAGTGTTACACACAGAAGGACTTAGGCTGATCTCTGCTGAGGCCTAATGAGAAAACTGTCAGGGTCTCTAAAATATAAGCCCAGACCTGGACAAGACCCGATTGCCTCAAACAGGCATGGCTTCTGGATGCAGACCAGAATTCCCTAGGAATGGTTCTCCCTTGGCCTTGCCACCCTAGTTTTACTCACACTTCCTGCCTGCGATCCATTAGGCTGGAACATGACTTTTGTTATCAAGGCACAGATCTGTGTCGACACTGCCATGCTATTTATTCAGCCTCATGTGCTAGACATCTTGCCTTTTCCTAGAGTTCCTAGAGCTCAGGACCCCAAAAAGCTGAGTAGGCTTTGTCAAGCACACATACAAGCTTGCCAAGACCCAGGCCTGACTGAGTCAGCCAGTAAAAATACAACGAGCCACCTTAGATTCAGTTAGTTTATTACTTACTATACAACGAAAGAACAAATGCGTTAAGGTGCTGATGGCCAGTGGTCCCACAAATCATAACAGAATATTGAAACAGAAGGGGCCAGATGTAAGTTGTGGGATAGCCAGCTGATGAGAAGCCAATTCTAGATGGCAGCCAAGTGATTCTTCTATTCTGCAACTCTGTTCTGAGGGGGTAGGGCAGAAAGACCACACCTCATCAGAACCTAGGAGATGAGAAGCTGTCAGGGGACAGTGCCCTAAGATCCTCATAAGCCTCCCATCCTCTGCTGTTCTGGGAGGATCACAAAGCCTTCTTCTAAGACTCAGAAAAGCTTTGGTTCGAGGCCCATTGAGACCTATGTAAATACATGCAAGGTTGCCAGGGTACATGTTGGAGATATTCCCCTATAGCTTTCTCTGGTTTGAGGCTTTTCAAGCCAACCAGAGAGAAAAATAAAATTGAAAACCAAGGAATCTGATCTAGACCAATCCATAATTAGCCAAGTGACTTAACCTCTCCAGAGACTGGTTGTTTTTTTTTTTTAAATCCATAAAATCATATATTTTTGTTGTTGTTTTTTGGTTGCATTTTGTGAGGACTTTTTCCTCTTACTAGGGCATAAACTGCACACAGGAATCTTTTCTTTTTTTTTTTTTTTTTTTTTT
>NC_081569.1:45078857-45089000 GCF_022355385.1 Mustela nigripes | reverse complement strand
TTTTAAAGATTTTATTTATTTATTTGAGGGAGAATGAGTGAGAGAGAGCATGAGAGAGGAGAAGGTCAGAGGGAGAAGCAGACTCCCCACGGAGCTGGGAGCCTGATGCGGGACTCGACCCTGGAAGTCCAGGATCATGACCTGAGCCGAAGGCAGATGCCCAACCAACTGAGCCACCCAGGCGCCCTGCACACAGGAATCTTGTCTACTTTATACACTCTTGCAGTCCCAGTGCTTAGAACAGTGATAAGCACATGGCAGCGATTCAACAAACACTTGGTTGAAGGAAGTGAAATGCAGGATATTATGTTGTAGTCTCTTAGTATGCGCATGTGCATTCAAAGCTTTAAATCCTACTTGCAGGTAATTCACAGAGGGAGTCCCAGTGAAAATGACTGTACTTTTAAGGGAGCTCAGCTAAAAAAAGCCTCAAAGTGAGTAACTGTATAAGGAGGAATGGAACGTGGCACCCAAATAGATCTTTTATTAGTGCCATTATAATAAATTCTAATGACACACACCTCTGACATACTGCTCTTTGTAATAATAGAAAAGGGGAGAGGCCCCTCTTTTCCATTCCTCCGTTCTATACCTGCCACTTTCCCAATCAGCCAATGCATTGTGTAAAATAGGACAAAGTTATGGGTTACGGACCTACCCCTTATTGCCATTGTAGCAAGTCACTCCCTTCCCTGCCCTAGACCCCACTTTCCTCATCTTTATGTGTTACTGTGACACATATGGTTTTTCTTAATTATAACTAATCTGTTATGTCTCTTCTACTGATAAGCCATGGCTCAATGAGACTGAGTGACCTGCTAAAGATTACTAATTAGTATGAGAGCCAAGCTTTCTGACTCCAAGTTGAGGTTTCTTTCCACCACAGCAGTGAGCTGCTCAGAACTCCTCCCGACGCCCCGACCCCCACAAGGCCTTGGTCCGTCCGCTCTGTCATCTCTATGAAGGGGCAGGGATTTTCTCTGGCTCGCTCCCTGCTCTAATCTCAGCTTCTACAACTCTACCTGGCACATAGCGGGCACTCAGTATATATTTGTTGAATGAAAAAAAAAATAGATTAAGTAGAGGCGCGCCACAGTGTGTCCTGCCATTTCTAGCAAGTCTCTGCCTCTTTCTGGATTTCACCGGTCCCCCACCGCAGCTGTCCCTGCCCCGCGCCCGGTTCGTTCCTCCGGCCACTAGACTGCACTGTGGCAAAGCACCCCACTCAGCAGGGAGCGGCGCCCTTCTTGGCCCCGCCGAGCCTTGGCTGGTCGGAGGGCGGGGCGCGAGGAACCGGAAGTGTCGGAGCGCAGCCGCCGCCGCCGCCGCCGCCGCCGCTGCCGCCGCCTTTAAGTGCCGTGTTCTGCGCCTGGGTTACCACCGGCTCGGTCGCCCGAGGAAGCCGCCGCAGCGGGGTCGGGAGTGGAGGCGGCGCGGCATGAAGCGGCGCAGGCCCGCTCCGTAGCACGCGTCGGGACGCTCCGGGCGGGGCCGGGGGGGAAGGTGCAGTATCCGCCCCCTCTCCTTCCCCTTCGCCCGCGAGGCCTGGGCCCCAGCCCGGCCGCCCCGCTCCGCCTCACGGAGGAGCCGCCCGGCGCGCTCTCCGGGTTAGCCCGCTCTGCGGTTTACCCGGCGCGCCGCCCTGCGCGGGTCCGAGCTGGTGGCGGGGCCTCCGCTTGCCGGAAGAGGAAGCCGAGGCTCCGAGATTCCGAGTCCACCAACGTTCACTGGGCGCCCCCTGAGCGCTGGGTGCTGGCCTCCGGACTTCCACGTCCGTTATGTTAATTGAGCCTCGCTGGGGTTGGGAGCCGGGTATTGCCCGGGCTTGCAGATGAGGAAACGGAAGCCCGCAGAGCAGAAGGGATCTGCCTCAAGTTCGACTGTGGCGGATCGGATTCGGACTGAGATTTTTCTGATTTCCCAGCCGGTGTTCTTTTCCTTCCTCCTGCCTTACTCTAGGTCGATTCCCTCCCTGCTCACCGGCCCCTTCTCATTCTACCCCCCCCCCCCGGGGGGGGCAGGATAGATACATTTCTTTCTCCCACCCCACCTTTCCCCACACACACTTCTCCTGAGACTTGTAAGACTTGGCCTCCCCTCATTCTCAACATTCTCTGTTAGACCTATCTTCTTCCCCATTCATAGCTTTCAAGATCTTTGCCCCAGTTAGTGATAATGAACCTCTCAACTAGCTATGAACCCTGAAGAGTGAAATAGCTAGGCTTCAGTGAGGCGTGGGGTGTTCCAACTGAATGACTGCTTGGCTCTTGGATTAAAAATAAGAATGGCAGTTGAGTATGTCCAGATTTGGGAGTTCTGAAGCTATCCTGTAACCAAGATGGTCTTCTCTGAGTGAGGGGCTTAGTGCATGGGACAGTGTCTTGACATCGTAGCGTTGTTTTTAGCATAACCACTGTCTTCCCTCCATTTGCCCCTGAGCTTTTCTCTCCACATCTCTCTCCATCACCTACTTGGGCTATGAGAGCCCAGAATTAAAGCTGATAACGAAGTAACAAGTGTAATCACAGACCCCCCCCCCTTTTTTTTCTTTTACTAAGCCAGAATTCCAACAACTTAATGCTTCCTTTTATGGAAAAGTTACCTAATTCAATTATTTTCAGACTACAGCTAAAAAGGAGAGGAGCAAAAGTGGGATGCACTTAAAATGGATAGCACATTCTTGGTCTTAGGAAAAAAATGATTAAATGCAAGTTAATTACCTTTCCGTGAAAATGGCTTGTTTTATAGTTCCTTTTGATTGTTCTCTTGAGTCTACTCTGTCTCCAACCAGCTCAATATGTATTATGTAAAATAATACAAATGTATTACTAATGTAAAAGCAGGAACAGGACCAAGCACACAGAAATAAATGTTAGTAATCAATCATCTGTCATTTTTGAGGATTTGCAGTACCCACCTGAGTAACCTCACATTTGTGTGCCTTTTATACTTTGTAAAGTTCTGTAATTTTCCTTTTAATGTACGTCTGGATGTCAGGATTTACACTATTGTCAGGATATCCTTTTGAGTAAATTTAGGGTATACATTTCTGGGATTTAAAAAATAAATAATTTTAATAATCTAAAGTACAGATACAAAATAATTCAGGCATTATATATTACACCAAGAAGAATATTTCTATACTAGTGTTAATATCTATTTGGGACTTTAGATTTACTCTTTTTGGCCTCATATGATCCATTTCAATAATGATCAACAGCCTTATATCTTATTTCATTATCCTGGTGAGCAGGATTGGATGGTGAGAAAAGGAAAGACTCCTGTGAGAAGAGAGCAAGATGAGCAGAGGGATCTGTGCTTGAAGTTGAGTCACTTGAAAAAAGGTCTCTTTGAATGTGGAAGAGATCTGAGCAGATGAAAATACAATCAGGTAGGCACGAGGGAAGGGCCTTAAGTGAAGAGGTAGGTGGGGCAGTGACACATGCACTGTGCTGAAAATGTATGCTGATTCTCTTCTAATTTTTGAAATTAGAACTTTGTTAATGTATTTGAATATGTGGTGCTATGGAAATCCTGGAACTTAAATGATTTTGTTACACATTTGTGTAAATTACTAAAATATCCTAGAAAACGTGGAATATTCATTTACTATAAGTAGAATAGTAGAATGTCATTTGAACCGTTAAATTTTATATGTATGTGTGGAGAGAGACAGAAATAGTCCAAAGACCTAGTACCGTTTAGGGAGAGCAGGTAATTGGCTATTAATGAGTACGAGCTAATGCAGTTTTCACATGGGAGAGATGTCAAGTTGATGGTGACTCAGGAAGCTGGGCAGTAAGCCTTGTGAAATCTGCCTGCCGAGCTTCCTGGTTATATTCCGTAGCCTTATTCTTGTGAGCAGTGGTTTGGACATGAAGTTCCAAATTTAACAAATAGGGAGGTGAGGATAATGAGTATGGCTTGCATAGCTTTTTCTCTCAGTTGTCTCTAATTCTGTTAGAAATCAAACTAGATCCACTGACATATTTGATAGCAAGTAGGCCTCCCATTGGCTTTTAGATGGGCAGGTCCCCATGTCCTATACTGCCACTTACTATCAGTGTGCTAAGTAGCAGTTGAGCCAAATGACTTTTTCTCTGCTGAGCTATTTGGATTTTGGTCCTTGGAGATAAATGCCCAATTATAGTAATGTTACAGGTTGGATACCTAATATAATTCTTTTTTTTTTTTTTTTTAAAGATTTTATTTATTTATTTGACAGAGAGAAATCACAAGTAGACTGAGAGGCAGGCAGAGAGAGAAAGAGGGAAGCAGACTCCCTGCTGAGCAGAAAGCCCGATGCGGGACTCGATCCCAGGACCCTGAGATCATGACCTGAGCCGAAGGCAGCGGCTTAACCCACTGAGCCACCCAGGCGCCCCCTAATATAATTCTTGAATGGGTTTTCTGGTCACTTTTGCTACTGTTACATTGAAACTGATAGTATGATTCACTGTAGCATAAAAAAAGACACTGTCCTAGTCACACAGTTCAGTTCATTTTGCATGCCATAGTGCTTGCCTGGTGGACTTAATTCGCAACCCCCACCTGCTAATTACTCTTTCTCTGTGGTTGGTAGTTACTGTGGACTCTTGTTAACCTGGGAAATTGAGCTTTAAAAAACGACATCATATTAAATATACAACCATGCATTGATTATTGTTCTAGAGGTAGTTACATAAATGTAACCTGTTTCTCTCCCAAATCCACAGATTGCTTCAGAATTTTTGTTTGTGTTGCTTCTTTTTGGTAGTTTCACAAATAACGCATTTCAGAATCTCACACAGTGTCTTGTCATAAGAGTGCTTTTTATTTTTTCTGATACATCGCTGCTTTAAATGCTGAGATGTTGTTTAAATATTGAAATAGACAAAAGAAAATACATCCTTTTCTGAATTTGTAAAGTGACAAGAAATATCATTAGTAGATGAAATATTGACACTGTTTTGGGGTTGAACTGGGAAATTGGGTTCAGATTTTTATCAGATATCAGTAGTACAAACATTAAATGCTTTTTTTTTTTTTTTAAGATTTTATTTATTTATTTGACAGACAGATCACAAGTAGGCAGAGAGGCAGAGAAAGAGAGGAGGAAGCAGGCACCCTGCGGAGCAGAGAGCCCGATGCTGGGCTCAGTCCCAGGACCCTGGGATCATGACCTGAGCTGAAGGCAGAGGCTTTAACCCACTGAGCCACCCAGGCGCCCCAAACATTAAATGCTTTTTGCATAAACTTCACCCAATTAAAGCTGTTTGAAGATAGTATCTTTTTTCTCCCATTTAATCATGAAATTAAAAGTTATATAATTTGCAATAATAGTTAAATAAATTATTTATAGTTACCAAAAGTAGTCAAAAGATAGTGATATCTAGCAAGAGCAGAAACCAAAGAAAAATGTATTACGCAGTTATATCTTTTGTTGTTTGGAGTTCCACTTAAACAGAAACAGTATTTATATTATCTTGGTAAGTGCCCTGGGAAGCTTATTACAAGTTCATTGTTTGCTGCAATTTTATTACTGTTCTAATTGCTTGTGATTATTTCTGTAACTGAAGTCAACATTTATCAAACGTGTTACTTTTTTAAGTGCAAAAACACTTCACTCCTTGAGCGCATTTAGATTCACTATTGGCATGCTCTTGGATGGAGCATAGCAGCCAACTGGCATATGGCCTGTTTCTTTCCAGTGTGGGAAAGAAAAAAGGAATTTTTGGCAAGAGATATGTAAGGACAGCCTTTTATAAAAGTTCCTAAAGGGATTTATAGTCACAGTGAAATAGACATGACCTCAATTAAAAAAAAAAAAAAATCTCCTTTTTAAACTGAACACAGAGAAGGTGGAGCTATTACTTTTCTTATTAGGTTTTATTGCAACTGTGCTGAAGAACATTTTTTTTTCTTGCCCCTTTGGTGGGGGAAGCACTATCAGACTGTCATGCCCATTAATATAAAAGAAGGCAGACCTGTGAACAACTTCATGTGCCTTATTTTTCTAGGAAAATGCAACATGGCAGCAGCGATGGAAACAGAACAGCTGGGTGTTGAGATCTTTGAAACTGCAGATTGTGAGGAGAATATTGAATCACAGGATCAGCCTAAATTGGAGCCATTTTACGTCGAGCGATATTCCTGGAGTCAGCTTAAAAAGCTCCTTGCTGATACCAGAAAATACCATGGGTACATGATGGCTAAGGCACCACATGATTTTATGTTTGTGAAGAGGAATGATCCAGATGGGCCTCATTCAGACAGGATATATTACCTTGGTGAGTATGAGGTTATAGTTTCTTTGAGGAAATGCTTTCTTATTTCAAAATCTAGATACAATTGGCACTCCCAATTTTGGGGAATAAATAATGAATCAGTGATGTTCCCTTAAAGGAACAAAACACCTTTCCTTAGCAACGGTCAGATGAAGAACACAAACAATAAAATCACTCTCGACCATTGCTGTTCTCATTTTTTTCAACCAAGGTTGGTTTGGGTGTCTTTTTCCTGAGCCTATTCACTCCAGGTTTAAGATCTGTCTAAATTAAATATATTATGCCACTGACTTAGTTCTTTCTTTATTAAATTTTTCCTAAAGATTTTGTTTATTTATTTTAGAGAGAAAGAGCTCACTGTGCAAGAGAGCATGCAAGGGAGCGTGAGCAGGGGGAAGGGCGGAAGGGGAGGGAGAGGGACAAGAAGACTCCACGTTGAGCCTGTCCAGACTCAAGGACGAACTCAGTCTCACAACCCTGAGATCATGACCAGAGCCAGAATCAAGAGTTGGCCTCTTAACCAACTAAGGCACCCAGGTGCCCTTTGTTTATTACATTTTTAAAAATAGGTTTATTCCTTTCTTCCGAAGTTATTTCATTCATCTACATACGTATGTTTTTAGGAATACTCTGCATTAGTCCATGTCGGTAATTACAGATGCACTTTCTTAACCACTTAGATTATTCCATTATATAATTGTGCCATATTTACTTAACGATGCCTCTAATAAGGGGCATTTAGGTTTTTCTGTTATCCTGTTGCAAAAGATGAGGCGATAAATAGCACTGTATTGGATCATTTTGAATTTGTGAATTTACGTATAGGACTAATTCCAAAGAGTGGAACTGCTGAGATAAAAGGTGTGTATATTCTGAATTTTGGTTCATACTGCGAAATTATCCTTCCAACAAGGTTAATCACTATAATTTCAAGTGAGGTTGAGCATGTTCACATGTTTAAAAGACATTTGTATATATTTCTCTCTTTTTTTAAAGATTTTATTTATTTATTTGACAGACAGAGATCACAAGTAGGCAGAGAGGTAGGCAGAGAGAGGAGGAAGCAGGACCCTGGGATCATGACCTGAGCCGAAGGCAGAGGCTTTAACCCACTGAGCCACCCAGGCGCCCCTCCATTGCTCTATTAAATGAAGTACTTATACTGTGCTGCTGCTACTTCTGTTACCCTTACTCTGTATGTTTTACTACTTGATAGCACTAGTTACCTTTCATCACATTTTTCTTGATTATTTTTGTTTGGTTGTTTTTCTATGAGAACTTAAAATTAGCTTGTATAGCTTCTTTCTCCTGATGTTAGTTATACTGTTGTAGGATTACATTGTATTTATTGGAGAAGTTAGGGAAAGTTGACAATCTTCAAAATATTGAACTTTTCAAGATAGTGGTATGCCTTTTCATTTGTTCAAATCTTTTCTATTCCTCTGAAGTTAATACTTTCTATAAATCCATTGTTCAAAAATATTTTTTTAAGGTTTATTGATTTATTTGAAAGAGAGAGTAGGTGTGTGTGCACGATAAGAGCGTGAGAGTAGAGGGAGGGGCAGAGGGAGAGGGAGAAGGAGAGAAGCAGCCTCCCCCCTGAGGGTGGATTGATCTCACCACCCTGAGATCATGATCGGAGCTGAAATCAACAGTCAGGGCCTTAACTGACTGGACTGCCCAGGCACCCCATTTGTTTAAAAATTTTTTCATATATTGTGAACACCAAAAAGTGTGTTCCATTGTGTCATCGGGAGAGAAATAATGGGAAAAGTTTGTTTTGTGCGTACATAGAACTGATGTGTGCATACCTAGAATGTCTTGAAGTTTTTATTGGGCATGTACGGAGCCAGGGAGGATGTTATAGAGCAAGGAGCAGTTTTAATAGGGGCAACTAAAATGATTGTGGGGAATAGCTCTCATTTGAAAAATAGATGAGAATCAGTTTTTTCATATTTGAGGACTGAGGATTCTTAGAAGGACAAGGCTTAAGGAGGATATGTTCACATTCTGTTAAATTATGAGTGGTATAGATAGGTGACTGCAGTCCTGACAATTCTATAACACAATAACTCTGGAATGTACAGAATAGATTTAAGACAAAGGCAAATGCTAAAGTGCATTCCAGCTCATATCTAACTTTTACTCCAAAGGCAATACAAACTAAGAAAGTTTAAGAACAGTTTAGGAAAATAAAGGAAGATGTGAATATTTGGGGGCTCATCCCCAGCCTCTGCAAGGGCTAACATGGAAGTTACCATGCCCTTCCACAGACTACCTTCTCTGCCATTATCAGAAACACTATGCTGAAGATCAGTTCTATCCAAGAGAGTTCCTTGTTCTTCCTTTGTGATTTATTTTCTCCTTCCTTCACCTTTCCCTAGTTTTTTGGGAAATCATACCATTCTAGCACCTTTTATTGAAGAAGGGCTTTGTTTTACTTCAAGTTTTCTTTGGTTCACATCTTCATAATCATAGTTTGTATTACTTCTCTTTATGTAGCTCACTCTACACTGCTGTGATATTCACATTCAATTACTGCATGATTTCATAGAATAGGCCTGGTTTCTACTTAGTACAGGCCTATTTACTTCACCCCTTCGCCAATAAAGGACAAAGAGATTTTTTAGCAAATCACATACCAGAATTTTTTATTGTTTTAATGAATATACTTTCAGCTGAAATTTATTTCAGACTATGGTTATAGGACATTTATAATGAAGAAAAATTAGAATTCAGTTAGACCTATATATACTTCTAAATAAGTAGTTTAAAAGCTTCTGGAAAAAAAAAAAAAGAAACTTAGTCATCTGCTGTTGCCACAAAGCACCCCATTTGAAATTTCATAAATCTATTGCAAACTTGTAAGAGACTTAACAATTTTCAAAAAACTAAAAATGACAATTGTCCTTATATCATCTTAACACTTTTATGTTTGTTTTGAGAGGGACCAAGATCTGAAATGAAACCTGAGCGTTTTTCTGTGAAACCTGGGTTTTTATTGAAGAAAATTTTCATGACAAATGGCATGTACATCTCCTACTTGTTAACCTTCCTGTAGAGTGCGTTATGTGGCACCTAGGTGGCTCAGTCGGTTAAGCAGCCAGCTGTAGATTTCGGCACAGGTCATGATCTTGGGGTCCTGGGATTGAGCTACATGTTGAGCTCCACACACTGTGTGCAGAGTCTGCTTGAGGATTCTCTCCTCCCTCTACCCACCCCCCCACTCATGCCCTCTGTCTCTCTGTAAAAATGGATAAATAAATCTTTTTAAAAAAGATTTATGTACCTACTTAGACTGTAATTGAAGTAGATTGCTATTTGAAAATAATTTTTAAATAACTATTTTCTCTTACAGCTATGTCTGGTGAGAACAGAGAAAATACACTGTTTTATTCTGAAATTCCCAAAACCATCAACAGAGCAGCAGTCTTAATGCTCTCTTGGAAGCCTCTTTTGGATCTTTTTCAGGTAGGATTAAACACTGCTATTCCTGTGATTGGTATACATTTTCAGATACTGCCTTTACTAAGAGGCAGAAATTCAGGTGGGGTTTTATACTTGACATAGATGTAAATCAAAAAGAATTAAAATATTTTTATATTTTTGAATGTCTAACTGTTAAATTCCATTTAATTCTCAACATCTGAAACTAAGGGGTATAATAATTCTGATTTTTAAAACTAGCTTCTCGGGGTGCCTGGGTGGCTCAGTGGGTTAAAGCCTCTGCCTTCGGTTCGGGTCATGGTCTCAGGGTCCTGGGATCGAGCCCCACATCGGGCTCTCTGCTCAGCGGGGAGCCTGCTTCCTCCTCTCTCTGCCTGCCTCTGCCTGCTTGTGATCTGTCTGTCAAATAAATAAAATCTTTTTTTTTTTT
>NC_081569.1:45073747-45078757 GCF_022355385.1 Mustela nigripes | reverse complement strand
AAGATTTTATTTATTTATTTGACACAGAGAGAAAGAGAGAGAGATCACAAGTAGGCAGAGAGGCAGGCAGAGAGAGAGGAAGGGATGCAGGCTCCCCGCTGAGCAGAGAGCCCGACGAGGGGCTCAATCCCAGGACCCTGAGATCATGACCCGAGCCGAAGGCAGAGGCTTAACCCACTGGGTCACCCAGATGCCCAAATAAATAAAATCTTTAAAAAATAAAAAATAAAAAAAAATAAAACTAGCTTCTCCCTGTCTTACCACCTTTCCTTCTATAAACTTGTTAGTTATATAGTTCTCACATTTTGAGGTAAGAGCTCATATTAAAATAATTATATTTCTAGAAAGCTTTTTATTTAAATCTTTAAATTGAATTTATAGTTCTGATTCTTAGTAACAGTGCTAACTTAAGGGTTAAGAAAAGGTACTAAGTTCAGTTTTTGTTTATAAATGTAGAATTCAGTTTACCTAGAATCAAAGCTTAAGGGTTATTTTTGTTTTATTTTGGTTTAGTATTGTTTTTCCCCTCAATATTTTATCTTTAGACAAAAAGCAAATAGTCGAAAACACCCCAAGAACAAGATAATAATTTGGGTGTAATTATTTGCCCATTTGGTTCTCATTTATTATTTTACATTGAGTATTTCCTTATTAAACAGTGTTTTAGGTTAAATGAACTAAAATGTGATAATAGGAATTTAAAAAATAATTTCCATAGTAACTAATCCTTTTGACTGTAACTGTTTTTCAGGGCTGTTGTTTTTCCCATAGGTTTACGACTTTTCTTTAAAACAGAAAGAACCAAAATAATGGTAGTTTCCTCATGGAACAGTTTGGAAATTAATAAATCAAAGTTGTATTTTATTTTAAACTTTCATTATGGAAAATTTCGAACTAATAGAATAATACATGATTATCAGTAATTATCAAATCCTGGCCATTTGCATTTCATTGTAGACCTGCCAGTCCCCCCACATAGTCTCTAGCCCCACCTCTTGGATTATTTTGAAGCAGAGCAAGATACGTTGTTTCATTCTTAAATAAATCAGTGTGTGTTGAAAGGGTACAGATTCTTTTTAGACATTATCACAGTGTCATTATCATAACTTACACAATTGTTAACCTTCTCTTCATATGAAATATTCAACTAGTGTTCATGTTTCCCTGATTTTTAACTATAACTTTTATACTTGATTTGTACAAATCAAGATCTAAATAGTATTCATTTTATCAATTGATTAATAGGTCTGTTTTAATTTATTGATTTGCCCGCCGTCCTTTTTTTTTACCCCCATTCTACTTTATCTGTTAAAGAAAGGTCTGTTTTTGCTGGTTGTTTATCCAGTGGTGGTATTTGATCTATTTTTTTGGTCCCCTTTATTTTCTGTAAATATGAATAGGTAGTTAGATATAGAAACTTGATCAGACCCAGGTTTGCTTCTTTTTGAAAGCAGGGTCTTGAAACATATTTGTATACGCATGTTTATAGCAGCGTTATTCACAATAGCCAAAAGGTGGAGACAACCCAAGTGTCCATGGACAGATGGATAGATAAACAAATAGTGGTATATACATACAGCTTAAAAAAGAAGGAAATTCTACATATACTCCAATGTTGATGAACCGTGAACACATTAGGATAAGTGAAATAAGCCAGTCACAAAAGGACAAATACTCTATGATTCCACTTACATGAGGTACCTAAAGTAGTCTGATTCATGGAGATAGAAAGTAGAAAGTGGTTGTCAGGGACTAGGGGAAGGGAACAATGGGGAGTTGTTGTTTACTGGGTATAGAATTTCATTTTTACCAAATGAAAAAGTTCCAGAGATGGGTTACACAACAGTATGAGTACACTTAACACTACTGAATTGTACTCTTAAAAATAGCTGAGATGGTAAATTTTATGTTATATATATTCTGCCATAATTTAGAAGAAAGAATATTTCATAGATAAGGTGTGCTTCCTTCAAGAGGCATATAGAGCCTTATTTCTCTTCTTATGATGATGGCACCCTTTGATCATTGCCAAGATTGATTAATTCATTAGGAGTTATAAAACAGTGATGTTTTATCATTTCCTTCTTTATTTGTTAACTGAAATAGTTCTATAAAAAGAAATTACTATTCAACCGCGATTCTGAGGTGTGCATCCTGGGGTGGAGTTCATAATGAAAAGGCAGGATAAAGTTTGATTCTTTCTCTTTATTTATCATTTTCCAAATAATTTGTTTCCTACAGTCCTCCATAGATGATCGGTTAGGGTTTTTTGGTTTTTTGGTTTTTAGGGTTTTTCTTGGTTTTGGATTTTTTTTTGGTATCTTCATAAACTTATAGAGTAAACTTGTTTGATGTTTTTTGATACATTGATAGTTATTCTTATTGTTCAAGTGGTCTTATTATTGGCTGGTGGCAGCCCCTTCAACTTGACATGTCAGATCCTTATGACATGTTCCTTGCTAGTATGATGCTAGGCCAGTAAGAAGTTACGTCTTACACATTGCCTCTCCCATGCTTGGAGTCAGTCATTGAATGACTGATTATTGAATGTTAAATCAATGAACTTTGGTTCCTGTAGAGGAAATTGGTAGTAAGAGACCATGATCTGGGTACTAGGGGCGTTCATTATTATTGGGTTGGTAATTGTTTCTGGGCTTTTTTTATTGAACACACTAGGGAATATATAGATATTTTGTGTGTGTGTGTCTGTTTGAATTGTAGGTATCAGTATGAATCCATCTCAATTCAGATAAATTCTAAGTTCAGACTGATACATCTAATTCAGATTTTACCCTACAGGATTTTTCTTCAACCTCATTTATCTTACATATGTCTCTCCTTTCTCTAATGCCAAAGGTCCCAGTTTAAACAACAACATAATTACTCATTTGCTTTACCCCATATTACACACTCAACAGTTTCAAAATAACGAAGGGGAAAAATAACAAAGGAATAAACACTGTGATTACTTACAAGAGTAAGTTAGAATTGTTCTCTTCTATGTGGTTATGCCACTGGTTCCATATAGTGAGGTGCATTTGCTTCATTTTGTTTTCAAGTGGTGGAATTCCTTTATTTATTTATTTATTTTTTTAAAGATTTTATTTATTTATTTGACAGAGAGAGATCACAAGTAGGCAGAGAGGCAGGCAGAGAGAGAGAGGAGGAAGCAGGCTTCCTGCTGAGCAGAGAGCCCGATGTGGGACTTGATCCCAGGACCCTGAGATCATGACCTGAGCCGAAGGCAGTGGCTTAACCCACTGAGCCACCCAGGCGCCCGGAATTCCTTTATTTTTAATTGAATTTTGTTTTATAAAATAGTTAGAGGATTCCAAATTCAAATCCACAAAACAAATCCTGTCTCCTCTACTCTATTTCCTTTCCTTTCCATCTAGATATGCTTTTAGTTTTAAATAGCTTCTCCTTTTTTGGAAAAAATGTTAGTGTATAGACATTCATATCACCTCTTAGATAAATAGTAACATACAATATACATTTTTTTCTACCTTGCAGTTTTCAGACAACATTGTATCCTTCAGACCACTCCATAGGAATCTATACATAATTTTTATTTCTCTTTACATCTGTATTGTGTTGTGCAGACTAATCATCTTCAACCAATTCCCTATTGATGGACATTTCAGTTATTTTCAATTGTTCTCTTACAAATAGTACCCTGGTGAAACCACTTGAGCATACAACTCTTTATATTTTTGCCAGTATGCCTTTACGCTAGATTCTTAGAAATGAAATATCTGGACCAAAAGGTATATGCTTTCGTTATTTCGCTAGAGAGTATCAAATTTCCCTCATTTGGAACTGTGCCAT
This sequence comes from Mustela nigripes, assembly GCF_022355385.1. Taxonomy (NCBI): domain Eukaryota; kingdom Metazoa; phylum Chordata; class Mammalia; order Carnivora; family Mustelidae; genus Mustela; species Mustela nigripes. Next base: position 45,074,929 of record NC_081569.1, on the reverse strand, counting down.
TTTGAATCTCCACTAACAGGGTATTAGTGTACCTGTTTTCCTACAAGTTCTCCAACATGATATATAATCAAGCATTTCGATTTTTGCCAATTTGATAGATAGAAATGGACCGCAATATAGTTTAATTTGTATTTCTGCTATAGACAAAGTTGATCATCTTTTTATATGGTTAAAAGTTTCTTGTATTTTTTTCTCTCTGTATTGTTTATTCATATTTCTAACCCATTTTTCTACGGGGTGATGGATCTTTTCATTCTTAGGAGTCTTTTATATGTTGGGGATATTAACCTTTTGTCTGTGATTTTGTTGGCAGATATTTTTTCCAGGTTGTCATTTCTATTTTTACTCATTTGTGTGTGTGTGTGTGTGTGTGTGTGTGTGTGTGTGTGTGTGTTGGCCATGTGAAAGATTTTTGTATCTGGGCACCTGGGTGGCTCAGTGGGTTAAGCCATGATCTCAGAGTCCTGGGATCGAGCCCCGCATCGGAATCTCTGCTCGGCAGGAAGCCTGCATTTCCCCCCCCCACCCCCCTGCCTCTCTGCCTACTTGTGATCTCTGTCTGTCAAATAAATAAATGAAATCTTTTTTTAAAAAAAGATTTTTGTATCAAATTTATCATCTTTATTGTTTCTAGAATTTGTGGCTTCTTGTCGTTGTTAGGACAGTTTTCCTGTATCCCCAAATTATAAAAGAATTCACTAATGTTTTCATCTGGTACTTACATGGTTTCAATTTTTAAAGCTCTGTTGAGATAGAATTGACATAATAAGCTACAAATATTAAAGTATACAATATGATAGATTTGGGCTTATGTATGTACCTGTGAAACCATTATCTCAGTCATTACCCACAGAAGTTTCCTTGTACCCTTTTGTAGTCTCCACCTTCCACCCATTCCCAAGCATCCATGGTACCGGTCTTGTATAGTCTTTCGTAAGTGTTATCTTTTAAGTATTTCAGATTTTTTAGTCTATTGTAAATGATATTTTCTAATTTCAGTTTCTGGTTGTTCATTGCCAGTATTTAGAAATACAGGTGATTTTGTGTATTGATCTTATCCTGCAACCTTATTTAAACTCTTTTAATCCATTAGATTTTTTTTTTTTTTTTTTTTAAAGATTGTACTTCTTGGGGCACCTGGGTGGCTCAGTGGGTTAAAGCCTCTGCCTTCCGCTCAGGTCA